>NC_083403.1:3004739-3132239 GCF_020745735.1 Hemiscyllium ocellatum | reverse complement strand
ACCTGACTCTACTCCCACCGCTGGCAGTGCATTCCACACACCCCCCACTCTCTGTGTAAAGAACCTACCTCTGACATCTCCCCTAAACCTTCCCCCAATCACCTTAAAATGATGCTCCTGCGGGATGGCCATTTCCGCCATGGGAAAAAGTCTCTGGCTATCCACTCTATCTATGCCTCTCAACATCTTGTGCACCTCTATCTTGTACACCAAGTCACCTCTCCTCCTTCTTCACTCCAATGAGAAAAAGTCCTAACTCCCTCAACCTTTCTTCATAAGACACACCCTCCAGTCCAGGCAGCATCCAGGTAAATCTCCTCTGCACCCTCTCTAAAGCTTCCACATCCTTCCTATAATGAGGTGACCAGAACGGAACACAATATTCCAAATGTGGTCTAACTACACCTTTATACAGCTGCAGCATAACCTCACAGCTCTTAAACTCAATCCCTCTGCTAATGAAAGCCAACACACCATATGCCTTCTTAACAACCATATCAACTTGGGTGGCAACTTTGAGGGATCTATGGACATGGACCCAAGATCCCCCTATTCCCCCACACTGCCAAGAATCCTGCCTTTAACCCCGTATTCTGCATTCAAATTTGACTTTCCAAAATGAATCACTTCACCCTTTTCCAGGTTGAACTCTATCTGCCACTTCTCAGCCCAGTTCTGCATCCTGTCAATGTCCCGCTGCAGCCTACAACAGCCCTCCCTACTATCCACAACTCCACCCACCCTCGTGTCATCAACAAACTTACTAACCCACCCTTACACTTCCACTTTCAAATCAGAGTTTTTGGAAGAGGTAACAAAGAGGATTGATGAGGGCAGAGCGATGGTTGTGATCTAAATGGACTTCAGTAAGGCATTCGACAAGGTTCCACATGGGACACTGATTAGCAAGGTTAGATCTCACGGAATACAGGGAGAACTAGCCATTTGGATACAGAACTGGCTCAAAGGCAGAAGACAGAGGGTGGTGGTGGAGGGTTGTTTTTCAGACTGGAGGCCTATGACCAGTGGAGTGTCACAAGGATCGGTGCTAAGTCCTCTACTTTTCATCATGTGGACAGCGAAGAAGGTTACCTCAGATTACAACAGGATCTGGACCAGATGGGCCAATGGGCTGAGAAGTGGCAGATGGAGTTTAATTCAGATAAATGCAAGGTGCTGCATTTTAGGAAAGCAAATCTTAGCAGGACTTATACACTTAATGGTAAGGTCCTAGGGAGTGTTGCTGAACAAAGAGACCTTGGAGTGCAGGTTCATAGCTCCTTGAAAGTGGAGTCGCAGGTAGATAGGATAGTGAAGAAGGCGTTTGGTATTCTTCCCTTTATTGGTCAGAGTATTGAGTACAGGAGTTGGGAGGTCATGTTGTGGCTGTACAGGACATTGGTTAGGCCACTGTTGGAATATTGCGTGTAATTCTGGTCTCCTTCCGAAAGGGTTCAGACAAAATTTACGACAACATTGCCAGGGTTGGAGGATCTGAGCTACAGGGAGAGGCTGAACAGGGAGGGACTGTTTTCCCTGGAGCGTCAGAGGCTGACCTTATAGAGGTTTATAAAAACATGAAGGGCATGGATAGGTTAAATAAACAAAGTCTTTTCCCTGGTGTGGGGAGAATCCAAAACTAGAGGGCATAGGTTTTGAGTGAGAGAGGAAAGATATAAAAGAGACCTAAGGGGCAACTTTTTCACGCAGAGGGTGGTACGTGTATGGAATGAGCTGCCAGAGGATGTGGTGGAGGCTGGTACAATTGCGACATTTAAAAGGCATCTGGATGGGTATATGAATAGGAAGGGTTTGGAGGGTTATGGGCCGGGTGCTGGCAGGTGGGACTAGATTGGGTTGGGATATCTGGTCGGCATGGACAGGTTGGACCAAAGGGTCTGTTTCTGGGCTGTACATCTCTATGACTCTATGATTTATAAAAATCACAAAGAGCAGAGGTCCCAGAACCGATCCCTGCGGAACACCACTGGTCACCGAGCTCCAGGCTGAATACTTTCCATCCAGAACCACCCTCTGTCTTCTATGGATCAGCCAATTCCGTATCCAGACAGCCAGGCTTCCCGGTATCCCATGCCTCCTTACTTTCTGAAAGAGCCTACCATAGGGAACTTTAACAAACGCCTTGTTAAAATCCATATACACCACACCCACTGCTCTATCTTCATCAATGTGTTTTGTCACATGCTCAAAGAATTCAATAAGGTTTGTGAGGCAGGACCTGCCCCTCACTACGTCATGTTGACTATCTCTAATCAAGTTATGCCTCTCATGATCTTATATATTTCTATAAAATCCCCCCTCAGTCTCCTACACTCTAAAGAGAAATGTCCTCGCTTGTCCAACCTCTCCCTATCACTCAGACCATGGAGTCCTGGCATCATCCTGGTAAATTTCTTCTGCACTCTTTCCAGTTTAATAACATCCTTCCTGTAGCAAGGTGACCAAAACTGAACACAATACTCCAAGTGCGGCCTCACCAACATCCTGTACAACTGCAACATAACTTCCCAACTTCTATCCTCAATGCCCTGACTGATGAAGGCCAGTGTGCCCCAAGCTGCCTTCCCTGCCCTGTCTACCTGGGACTCCACTTTCAGAGAACTGTGCACCTGAACTCCCAGGTCCCTCTGTCCCACAACACTCCCTAAGGCCCGACCATTCACCATGAAACTCCTACCTTGACTTGACTTCCCAAAATGTCACACCACATATCCATATCCATATTAAACTCCATTTGCCACTTCCCCTGCTGCAAATTTGTGAGGCATGATTTCCCACTCACAAAGCCATGCTGACTGCTCCTAACCTAACCCTGTCTTTCCACATGCATGTCTTATCCCTCCGAATCTTCTCCAGTAACGTACCTCCCACAGATGTTGGTCTTACTGCTCTATCGTTCCCAGGCTTTATTTTGCAGCCCTTCTTGAATAAGAGCACACCATTCACTACCCTCCAGTCTCCCGGGACCTCACCCGTGGCTAAGGATGATACAAAAATATCAACCAAGGTCCCCACAATTTCTTCTCCAGCCTCTTGCAGTGTTCTTGGATATATCTGGTCAGGACCAGGAGATTTATCCACCTTCCTACATTCTAATACATCCTCTACTGGGATATGGACTGTCCCCGAGATATGACCACGTCTGTCGCCACGATAAACACAGAGGAGAAATATTTATTGAGGACCTTGCCCATCTCCTGTGGTTCTGCACATACATATCCACTTTGGTCCTTGAGGGGTCCTAATCTCTCTCTAGTTATCCTTTTTCCTTAAATATACTGTAAGTACCTCTTTGGATTCACCCTAATCTTCTCAGCCAAGGCTATCCCGTGCCCCCTTTTCACCCTCCTGATTTCCTTCTTCAGTAAACTCCTCCATTCCCTGTGTCCCTCCAGGAATTCCCTTGATCCCAGCTGCCTGTACCTCTTTCTTCTGGTCAAAGCCTCAATATCTCTCACTGTCCAGGGTTCCCTCTTCCTGCCGACCATCACCCTCACAGGAACATATCGACCCTGAACTCTCACTATCTCCCTTTGAAAGGCCTCCCACTTGCTGGAGGTCCATTTGCCTGGAAACAAACTCCTCCTATCAACCCCTGCAAGCTCCTGCCTCATTCCATCAAAAGTCACTATGCCCCAATTTAGAACTTGAAGCTGTGGACCAGGTTTGTCCCTCTCCAGAACTATTTTGTGGGCGGCACGGTGGCACAGTGGTTAGCACTGCTGCCTCACAGCGCCTGAGACCCAGGTTCAATTCCCGACTCAGGCGACTGACTGTGTGGAGTTTGCACGTTCTCCCCGTGTCTGTGTGAGTTTCCTCCGGGTGCTCCGGTTTCCTCCCACAGTCCAAAGATGTGCGGGCCAGGTGAATTGTCCATGCTAAATTGCCCCTAGTGTTAGGTAAGGGGCAAATGTAGGGGAATGGGTGGGTTGCGCTTCGGCGGGTCGGTGTGGACTTGTTGGGCCGAAGGGCCTGTTTCCACACTGTAAGTAATCTAATCTAATCTATTTAAAAATTAACAGGACAATAGTCCGTGGTCCCATAGTGCTCTCGCCCTGTCACCCCAGTTCCCAGTCCTGCCCTATTTCCCAAGAGGAGGGCGGGATCTGCCCCTCCCTGAGTAGGACCCTCTATGTTACTGCTTGAGGAAACTTTCCTGAACACACTTAACAAATCCCACCCCATCTAAGCCCTTATCATCCTGACAATCCCAGTCTCTGTTCGGAAAATTAAAATCCCCTCCTATGATAACCCTATTGCTCCTGCAGGTCTCCCCAGTCTCTGTGTATATTTGTTCCTCTAATTCCCCGTTGATTATTTGGGGGCCCATAGTACAACCCCAATTATGTCACCATCCCCTTATTTCTTAGCTCCACCCACAAAGCCTCCCTGGGTGATCCTTCAGTTATTTTATCTCTGGTCCGTGCTGGGATACTCACGTTGATTACCAATGGAATTCCCCTCCCCTCCTTCCAGCATCTCTGTCCTGTCGAAAGCCCCTGGATCCTGGTACATGAAGCTGCCTTCCAGTCTCTCCCTTCACCATGTTTTTGTAAATGCTGTAATATCCCAGTCCCATGGACCTATCCACACCCTGGGTTCACCAGCTTTACCTGTCAGGCCTCTTGCATTGAAACAGATGCAATTTAATCCAACAGGCATTCCTTGCTCCCTGTCGTGTTCCAGCCTGATCTATTTCTTCAATTTAATGTTTCTGTTTCCTGTATCTCTTTGCAGTCTCCCACTCGCTCCTTGCTGTTAGGCTCCCACCCCCTGGCAATCTAATTTAAAGAGATGTGTGTATGCATGAAGGTGTGTGTGTGTGTGTGTGTGTGTGTGTGTGTGTGTGTGTGTGTGTGTGTGTGTGTGTGTGTGTGTGTGTGTGTGTGTGTCTGTGTATGTAAGTCTGGGAGTGATTGTATATACATGTGTTGTTGTGTTTGTGAGTGATTGTGTGTTTGTGACATTGTGTATATGTGAGAAAGTGTGAGTGATTGTGTGGGTGTGACAGTGTATATGTGTGTGTGTGAGTGCTTATATGTGTGTGACAATATATGTGTATCACTGTGTGAGTGTGAGTATGTATGAGTGATTGTGTGTGTGTGAGACGGTGTGTATGTGTGTGAGATTGTGAGTGTGTGAGACAGTGTGTATGTGTGTGAGATTGTGAGTGTGTGTGACAGTGTGTATGTGTGTGAGAGTGTGAGTGTGTATGTCTGTGAGGGATTGTGTGTGTGAGACAGTGTATGTGTGTGTGTGTGTGTGTGTATGTGAGAGATTGTGTGTGTGACAGTGTGTATGTGTGTGAGTGTGTATGTGAGAGATTGTGTGTGTGACTGTGTGTGTGTGCGTGTGTGAGTGTGAGTGTATGTGAGTGTGTGTGTGAGACAGTATGTGTATGAGTGTGTGTGTATGTGAGAGATTGTGTGTGTGACAGTGTGTATGTGTATGAGAGTGAGTGTATGTGAGTGTGTGCGTGACAGTGTGTATGTATGTGAGAGTGTGTGTATGTGTGAGACAGTGTGTATGTGTGTGAGTGAGTGTGTATGTGAGAGATTGTGTGTATGCGTGTGAGAGTGTGTGTGTGTGTGTATGTGAGTGTGTGTGACAGTGTGTATGTGTGTGAGAGTGTGAATGTGTATGTGAGAGATTGTGTGCTTGACACTGTATATGTCTGAGAGTTATTGTGTGTATGTGACAGTGTGTATGTCTGTGAGTGCTTGTGTGTGTGTATGTGAGAGTGTGAGTGTGTATGTCTGTGAGTGTTTACGTGTGAGTGTCAATATGTGTTTGTGACTGTGTATGTGTGTGAGTGTGTATGTGTGTGAGGTATTGGGTGTATAAGTGTGCATATGTGTGAGTGTGTATGTCTGTGAGTGTGTGTGACAGTGTTGTATGTATGTGAGAGTGTGAGTGTGTATGTCTGTGAGTGATTGTGTGTGTGTGACAGTGTATGTGTATGACAGTGTGTGTGTGTGTGTGAGATGGTGCGTATGTGAGTAAGAGTTTGTCTATGTGTGTGTGTATGAGATTGAGAGTGTTTGTCAGTCAGTGTGTGTGTGTTTGATGTTATGCCTTCCTGCAGGAGGGTCGGATGAGTTTGACTGTAGGATTAGACCCGAGATTGTGCTGCTAATGAAATGCTGCCGTATTGGCTCACCCTTAGTAATGAGGAGGTTGATGCTCATGAGGAGACCTGTCGCAATGAGGAAGCCCCCTTGGCAGTGTCTCCGGCCAACCCATTTCAGCAATGCATAGGTGATGAGTTTGGCTGGCAGTTCAATGGCTGCGTAGATAAAGTGCATTAAATACACATTATAGCTGTAATCGCTGATGGAGAAACTGATTGAATAATATGAGAGCGAAATACCAAACCTGTTGAGGAAACAAAAAAAAATCAAGAGTTATAACACAACTATATTGAATTCACATTCCTATTGATCAGAACAGGAGAATACAGGAGAGATGAGATTGTATTGTCCCTGGATAGTAATCGAGAGGGCAGGGTGAATACCCTGGGCACATGGGGTCAAATTCCAGGATGGCAGTGCATGGAATTTAAATATGACAAGTAAATCCAGAATTGATAGTTCCTCTGAATTCTGGGGACCACGACAATGATAGAACAGAGAACATTACAGTGCAATACAGGCCCTTTGGCCCTCAATGTTGCACCGTCCTGTCATACTAATCTGAAGCCCATCCCACCTACACTATTCCATGTACGTCCATATGCCTGTCCAATGACGACTTAAATGCACTTAAAGTTGGTGAATCTACTGCTGTTGCAGGCAAAGCATTCCATACCCTTACTACTCTCTGAGTAAAGAAACTCCCTCTGACATCTGTCTTATACCTATCCCCCCTCACTTTAAAGTTGTGTCCCCTCGTGTTTGCCGTCCCCATACTTGGAAAAAGGCTCTCCCTGTCCACCCTATCTAACTCTCTGATTATCTTGTATGTCTCTATTAAGTCACCTCTCAACCTTCTTCTCTCCAACGAGAACAGCCTCAAGTCCCTCAGCCTTTCCTCATAAGACCTTCCCTCCATACCAGGCAACGTCCCGGTAAATCTCCTCTGAACCCTTTCCAAAGCTACCACATCTTTCTTATAATGTGGTGACCAGAACTGTACACAATACTCCAAGTGCGGCCGTACCAGAGCTTTGTACAGCTGCAGCATAACCTCCTGATTCCGGAACTCCATCCCTCTATTAATAAAAGCTAAAACACTGTATGCCTTTTTAACAACCCTGTCAACCTGGGTGGCAACTTTCAGGGATCTGTGTACATGGACACCGAGATCTCTCTGCTCATCTACACTACCAAGAATCTTACCATGAGCCCAGTACTTTGCATTCTGGTTACTCCGTCCAAAGTGAATCACCTCACACTTGTCTGCATTAAACTCCATTTGCCACCTCTCAGCCCAGCTCTGCATCGTATCTATGTCTCTCTGCAACCTACTACATCCTTCATCACTATCCACAACTCCACTGACCTCAGTGTCGTCCGCAAATTTACTAACCCACCCTTCTACACCCTCATCCAGGTCATTTATAAAAATGATGAACAGCAGTGGACCCAACACCGACCCTTGCGGTACGCCGCTAGTAACTGGACACCAAGATGAACATGTTCCATCAACTACAACCCTCTGTTTTCTTTCAGCAAGCCAATTACTGATCCAAACTGCTATGTCTCCCACAATCCCATTCCTCCGCATTTTGTACAATAGCCTACTGTACGGAACCTTATCGAACGCTTTGCTGAAATCCATACCCTTCACAAAACCGTGCTGACTGTCCCTGATCAGATTATTCTTTTCTAGATGGTTATAAATTCTATCTCTTATAACCTTTTCCAACACTTTACCAACAACTGAAGTGAGACTCACTGGTCTGTAATTACCTGAGTTGTCTCTACTCCCCTTCTTGAATAGGGAAACCACATTTGCTATCCTCCAGTCTTCCGGCACTATTCCTGTAGACAATGACGGTTTAAAGATCAATGCCAAAGGCTCGGCAATCTCCTCCCTGGCTTCCCAGAGGATCCTAGGATAAATCCCATCTGGCCCAGGGGACTTATCTATTTTCACGCTCTACAGTATTTCCAAAACCTCTTCCTTGTGAACCTCAATCACACCTAGTCTAGATGCGAGTATCTCTGTGTCTTCCTCACCAACATTTTCATTTTCTATAGTGAACACTGTCGAAAAATATTTATTTAGTGCTTCCCCCATCTCCTCTGACTCCACACACAACTTCCCACTGTTATCCTTGATTGGCCCTAATTTAACTCTCGTTATTCTTTTATTCCTGACATACCTATGGAAAGCCTTAGGGTTAACCCTGATCCTATCCACCAACAACTTCTCATGTCTCCTCCTGGCTTTTCTGAGCTCTCTCTTTAGGTCTTTCCTGACTTCCTTGTAACCCTCAAGCGCCCTAACTGAGTTTTCACATTTTGTCCTAACATAAGCCTTCTTCTTCCTCTTGACCAGGGATTCCACTTCCTTCGTAAACCACGGCTCCCGTGTTCTATATCTTCCTCCCTGCCTGACAGGTACATACTTATCTAGGACACATAGGAGCTTTTCCTTGAATAAGCTCCACATTTTTAATGTGCCCATCCCCTGCAGTTTCCTTCCCCATTCTACACTTCCTAAATCTTTCCTAATTGCATCGTAATTTCCCTTCCCCCAGCTGTAACTCTTGCTCGGTGGAGTACAGCTATCCCTTTCCATCACTAAAGTAAACCTGACAGAATTATGATCACTGTCTCCAAAGTGCTCACCTATTTCCAAGTCTAACACCTGGCCAGGCTCATTACCCAGTACCAAACCTGTCTACATACTGGGTCAGGAAGCCCTCCTGCACACACTGGACAAAAACTGACCCATCTATAGTACACGTACTGTAGTGATCCCAATCAATATTTGGAAAGTTGAAGTCCCCCATGACCCTGTCTCTCCCACTCCTATCGAGAATCATCTTTGCTATCCTTTCCTCTACATCTCTGGAACTATTCGGAGGCCTATAGAAAACTCCCAGCATGGTGACTTCTCCTTTCCTGTTTCTAACCTCAGCCCATACTACCTCAGTTAACGAGTACCCAGACATTCTTCTGCAACTGTAATATTGTCCTTGACCAACAATGCCACACCTCCCCCCCTTTTACCATCTTCTCTGTTCTTACTGAAACATCTGAATCCCGGAACCTGCAACAGCCATTCCTGTCCCTGCTCTATCCATGCCTCTGTAATGGCCACAATATCAAAGTCCCAGGTACCAACCCACGCTGCCAGTTCACCCACTTTATTTCAGATGCTTCTCGCGTTGAAGTACACACACCTGCAAGCATGCAGGTACAGCAGGTAGTGAAGAAGGCTAATAGCATGCTGGCCTTCATAACGAGGAATTGAATATAGAAGCAAAGAGGTGCTTCTGCAGCTGTACAGGGCCTTGGTGGGACCACACCTGGAGTATTGTGCGCAGTTCTGGTCTCCAAATTTTAGGAAAGACATTCTGGCTATTGAGGGAGTGCAGCGTAGGTTCACGAGGTCAATTCCTGGAATGGCGGGATTACCTTACACTGAAAGACTGAAGCGACTGGGCTTGTACACCCTTGAGTTGAGAAGACTGAGAGGGGATCTGATTGAGACATATAAGATTATTAAAGGATTGGATACTCTGGCGGCAGGAAACATGTTTCCGCTGATGGGTGAGTCCCGAACCAGAGGACACAGCTTAAAAATACGGGGTAGACCATTTAGGACAGAGATGAGGAGAAACTTCTTCACCCAGAGAGTGGTGGCTGTGTGGAATGCTCTGCCCCAGAGGGCAGTGGAGGCCCAGTCTCTGGATTCATTTAAGAAAGAGTTGGATAGAGCTCTCAAGGAGAGTGGAATCAAGGGTTATGGAGATAAGGCAGGAACAGGATACTGATTAGGAATGATCAGCCATGGTCATATTGAATGGTGGTGCAGGCTCGAAGGGCAGAATGGCCTACTCCTGCACCTATTGTCTATTGACTTCAAACCAGGTTCTCGCTTGCCAGTGTCAGATACTTGATTTGGGAACTCCCTACTCTTGTCCTCTTCTGTACTTGTCCTACAATTTTGGTTCCCATCCCCCCCCCCCGCTGTATTAGTTTAAACCCACCCCAACAGCCTTAGCGAATGTCCCCCCCCAGGATATTGGTACCCCTCTGGTTCAGATGAAGACCTTCCTGCTTGTAGAGGTCCGACCTACCCCAATTATCCAAAAACCTGAAACCCTCCCTCCTGCCCCATCCCTGTAGCCACGTGTTCAACTCCTTTCTCTGCCTATTCCTCACCTCACTAGCACGTGGCACGGGCAACAAACCAGAGAAAACAACTCTGTTTGTCCTAGCTCTAAGCTTCCATCCTAGCTCCCTGAGTTTCTGCCTCAAGTCCCCATCTCTCTTCTGATCTAGGTCGTTGGTGCCAATGTGGGCCACGACTTGGGGCTGCTCTCCCTCCCCCTGAAGGATCCCAAAAACACGATCAGAGACATCACGGAACCTGGCACCCGGGAGGCAACAGACCAACCGTGAGTCTCTCTCGTTCCCACAGAACTTCCTATCTGTCCCCCTAACTATCGAGTCCCCAATGACTACTGCTCTGCTCCCCTTCCCCTTTCCCTTCTGAGCAGCAGGGACAGACTCTGTGCCAGAGCCCTGTGCCCCACTGCTTTCCCCTGGTAAGTCATCCCCACCCCAACAATATCCAAAACAGTATACTTATTGTTGAGGGGAGTAGCCACAGGGGATCCCTGCACTGCCTGCCGGTTCCCTTTCCGTCCCCTAACGGTCACCCATCTGTCTTTTTCTTTTATCTGGGGAGTGACTACCTCTCTGTTAGTCCTGTCAATAACCGCCTCTGCCTCCCGAATGATCCGAAATTCATCCAGCTCCAGCTCCAGTTCCCTAACGCGGTTTTTGAGGAGCTGGAGTTGGGTGTAGTCAGCAGGGACACTGGTGGTGACCCTTACCTCCCACATTCTGTAGGAGGAACATTCCACTGCCCTATACTCCATTCCCACTGTTCTAACTCCCAAAGTGACTACTCAAAAAAAAAAGATTAGGAAATAAACTATTTCCTTTACCTTGTCAATCTGGCTCCCACAACTTTTTGTTGAGGTTAGAGGAGGGGGATGGGTGGGAGACCCTACCCGAGTAGTGCCTCGGGTAACGCAACCACGCAAATATAACCTGTTCTACTTACCCTTCCCAGAAGTGTTGTGCTCACTCCTCCCTTGCTGGCCTGGAGGTAAGAAGTTTAAATATACTTACCGGCCTTCCTGACAATCACCTCGCTCCAACATCACCTCCTCCCAGCTCTCGCTACTCCGACATGGCTTCGTTATAATGGTAGCGAAAAGGGGCTGTCCATAATCAACCTTCAACATGTGACTTGATTCCCTGAGGCCTTCATGGTCTCTGCCCATGGTGGAAACCAACCCTGTGCCACTGTGCCAGCCCAGGTAACCCTCATGGAACATGGAATGTTGGTTGGGCAAAGGGGCTGAATGCAGTCTGACAGGCCGAATGGCCTCCTGCTGCTCCGTGTTCAATGCCTATATGACACGGGCTCCCTCCCAATTATCATTCCTATCAAGAGGCACTGAAACTTAGTGAGGCACCTCCAATGTTACTCACACAACATGATAAATTACCCATTGCAATATGAGCGGCTACCTGTGGGGTGTTCCATTAGAAAAGAGACAATGGAGGAAGACTCGGAATACCGAAAGTAGCAAGCACATCATACCAGAGCTGAAACATTCACACTGCTTCCTCTCCACAGAGCATACCAGACCTGCTGAGCTTCTCCAGCAATGTCTGTACTCACAGTAGTTTGCTTCAGTCCACCAAGGCGGCCTGTTGTCACCTTGGTTAACATTGTCTACCTGCCTCTGGGCCAGTCCGTCTGCTACATGACATTTTCTGTTCTCTTCTTGTCTCCCGCCTTAATGAAAGCAATGTTTTCCCTGTTGGCCTCACCTTTTCCATCATCTGTGGGTTTGAGGTTGAAAACTCTTCTGCTTCTGTCTTAATTCCCACTGGTTCCTTGTTCCCCTAACTTTTCTGAGCTTACTGAACTATGCTGGCTTGAATGAATAATTCTCATCCTTGTTTTTAGTACCGTCCAGGATCTCACCCCTCTCTTGCTGTGTGTGTTATCCTCCAGTCCCATTGGTCCCAGTATCCCGTCACCAGTCCCCCTTTCCTTGGCACTGACCCAGCTCCCTGACCGAACAGGATGTCTGACCCTCCTGTTCTTATCTATCAGCCCAGCTGTTCATCTAGTCCCATCATATTCTCGAAGGTTCACCTGGCTGACCCTGTTACATTCCTGATGAACATTCCTGGAGAACGTCGATTTTCCTGCTCCTCGGATGCGGTCTGACCTGCTGTGCTTTTCCAGCACCACTCTAATCTAGACTCTAATTTCCAGCATCTGCAGTCCTCCCTGTTCCATTCAGTACAGCCCCAAACCTCGAGAGCTATTTATGCTTCTTTCAATGTGACCTTTGTAACATTTTTAATTTTAATTCTCCAAGATTGGTAACCATGCCTTAAGCTGTCCAGACTGTCAACTCTGGAATTGTATCCTTGGATCTCATGGCCGGACTGTCGTTCCAACTCTTCTCTATGCAGGTTGTTGCCAGCTGCCAGTGTTCATGTGACTTGGTGTTACTCCTGTCTGACTTTGACACTACGGACATCTGAGGGATGTTTGACCATCCTACAGTCACTGTCTGACTCTAAATCCCTGTGATTATTTTGCTTGTGAATTATTAATGTCAGGTTAACAGAACATACCAAATAATCCCAGTGCAGAAAGTGAGCTTCCTCATCGCAGGGGTCATCAGAAGGTGCCAGAACCAATATTGCTCACGGCCTTGGTCAATACCAATTATCTGATCGAGAATCTGAAACCAGAACAGGAGCAGGTCAGGGGAGGTGAGCACCAATGTAGTCATCCCGAAACCTGGGGTCAAATCCAGCCATGGCAAGTGGTAGAAATTGAAATCAACAAAGAATATCTAGAATTCAGAATCTACTGATGGCCATGAGAACAGTCTTCATTTTTGAATGATTTTTGAATCATCTGGTTCATTGATGTACTTGAGGGAAGGAAGTGGACCATCCTTCCCTGGACAGCTCTCCTAGTGTTGGTGCAAGACCCAACAGTGTTGGTGAGGAGGGCCCTGCAGGGCCGTACCTGCTGTTCTCTTTTCTGGCGCTAGGTCAATGCCACGTGATCCGTCCAGTTTCATTCCTTTTTGAGACTTTATCACAATTTCAGAGAGCAGCTCAGAGCCAGCCACATTGCTGTGGGTCTGGAGTCACATGTAGGCCAGACCAGGTAAGGATGGCAGATTTCCCTCCCTGAAGACTATCATTTTTCCCTTGGTGTTTTTTCTTAAGCTCTGTACATATGGTCTTATCCAAGCCTGAATCATCTCTCAGAATTGGAGAATTTTATCTCTGCTTATACCGGATCAGGATATCAACACATTTGTGGGATTGGTATGTCAACCCATTTCCAACTCTGGGATACAGGTATCAACCCACTGCCAGTTCTGGCACCTACAGTATCAACACCCTTACTGGAGTGGAATGTTAACCCACTTTGAGACCTAGAGTTGGGATAACACCTAATCCATAAGGCCAGAGTTAGGCCATTCAGCCCATCGAGTCTGCTCTACCATTCCTTCATGGCCTCCACAGCCCCCTGCAGCAATCAGTCCCACAGATTCCCCCCTCCCCCACCCTCTGGCTGAAGAAATCCCTCCTCCTCTCCATCCCTTCACCCTGAGGCTGTGCCCTCGGGTCCCAGTCTCTCTGACAGCAGAAACATCATCTCCATGACCACTCGATCCAGGTCTCTCAGGGTTTGGGAAGTTTCAGTCAGATCCCCCTCCCCCCATCCCTCTGACCCCCATCGAGTACAGACCCCGTGTCCTTAGCTGCTCCTCATGTGACCAACCCTCCACCCCCAGGATCATTGGTGTAAACCCCCTGTGGACCCTCCTCCCTCCAACACCAGCACGTCCTTCCTTAGATACGGGACCCCAAACTGCTGACAATATTCCCAATGTGGTCTGACCGGAGCCTGGTCCAGCCTCAGCAGGATTCCCAAGTCCCTTTGTGCTTTAGATTTCGGAAGCCTTTCCCCGTTTAGAGAATGGTCTGTGCCTGTTCTACCGACCAAAGTGTAAAATGTCACACTTTCCCACATTGTATTCCATCTGGCATTTCGTTTTCTTCACCCATGCTCCTTGCCTGTCCAAGTCCTTGTGCAGTCTCCCCACTTCCTCAACATTAATGTCCCTCCATCTATCATTGTGTCATCTGCCATTATAGCAACAATGTGTTTAGTTCCTTCGTTGAAATCATTAATGTCTAACATGATTAGTTGTGGTCCCAACACTGACCCCTGTGGCACTCCTCTCATCACTGACTGCCATCAGGATGCTGCCTGGACAGGAGGGTGTGTCTTATGAAGAAAGGTTGAGAGAGCGAGGGTTTTTCTCATTGGAGTGAAGGAGGAGGAGAGGTGACTTGATAGAGGTGTATAAGATGATGAGAGACATAGATAGAGTGGATAGCCAGAGACTTTTTCCCAGGGTGGAAATGGCCATCATGAGGGGGTATAATGTTCAGGTGATTGGAGGAAGGTTTAGGGGAGATGTTGGAGGTAGGTTCTTTACACAGAGGGTGGGGGGGGGGGGGGTGGAACACACTGTCAGTGGTGGGAGTAGCATCAGAGACATTGGGGACATTTAAGTGACTCTTGGATAGACACAAGGATGATAGTAAAATGAAGGCTATGTAAGTTGGTTTGATCTTAGAGTAGGATAAAAGGCCAGCACAACATCGAGGGGCCTGTACTGTGCTATAGTGTTCCATGTTTTATGATAAAGACCCTTGATCTGCACTCTCGGCCTCCTGTCGGTCAGCCATTCCTCTGTCCATGCCAGGACCTTTCCCCCAACACCTGGGCTCTTATCTCAGTCTTATCTCTCTTATATCATGGGATCCAGATAGCTGCCATTTTGAACTCTGGGATTGGGATATCAACTTGATCCCAGTCCCACGATCAGGATATCAACATATTCCCAACATCTAGATCAAGATATCAACCCAGTCCTGAATTAGGATATTAACCCACCCCCAACAATGGGAATATGGTCTCAACTCACTCCCAGTCTCAGGATACCACTCTGGGATCGGGATATCAACCAACTCCCAAGCCTGGGATTTGGACATCAACCCTCTCACAATGCTGGACTTGGGATATAACACACTGCCAGCCCCAAGATCGGGATATCAAACTCCTCAGAATACCTGGATTGGGATAGCACACATTCCCAACGTGGAATCGGATTTCCTCCCATGCTGATTTCACCTTCTCCCAAGGGATTAGGAATTCACTGACTAGCACTCCAAGATTGAGAGACCTTGGATTCTGGGACAATTTGCTGAGCTGACAGCAGTATGGGGCGAGACTGCTTGGTCAGGATGGGGCTCGGTGTTGTCCCCATTGTGCCATGTCTGGCCAGCTACCTGACCTAGCATGGACTGGATGGGCTGAATCACCCAGTGCTGGCATAGGACACCCTCCATGAGTAGGGTAGAGACAGCCTCCTCAGAGACTGGTGCACACTGGCATTGCTGTCTTACCTGAGTAGCCAATGCAGGGTCGCTCTCCGTCCGATTGTTCACCTTGGCACATTTACGCAGGCTGGCCTGGGCCTCTGTTGTTTTGCCTTTCACCAGGAGCCACCTGGCAGATTCTGGGATCCACCTGTACAACACGATCAACATGGCAGGGAGGGGAGAAGGTCCATTCACGTCACTGAGTGATATCCTATCCCTGGAACTGCCCTTCGTTCCTTCTGACCTCAGTCCCATGTCAATCCCTTACTGCTTCAGCACACACACACATACAGACACACACACACGTGCGCGCGCGCGCGCACACAGACACACAAACGCACACACAGACACGCATACACAGACACACACGCGCACACACAGACACACGCGCACACACAGACACACACACACACAAACACACACGCACACACAGACACATGCGCACGCACACAGACACTCATGTGCACACACAGACACACACACGTGCGCACACATACACGCGCGCGCACACAAGTACGTACACAGACACACACGTGCGTGCACACACACACACGCAGACACACAGAGACACAAACACAGGCACACACACAGACACACACTCGCATGCGCGCACACACAGACAAGACACGCGCACACACAAACACAGACACACACAGGCACAGAGACACACAGTGACACACACAGACACACGCACGCACACACGGACACACACAGGCACATACACACACGCAGACACACACACACACACACACACACACACACAGTTGGTGGGGTGAATTTGCATTTGCAGAATTACATTTTACTTTGGTCAACAACCTACATAAATCCGTGTAGAATTCTGTAAATCCCACTTTAGAAATGGAATCAGTCTGACCTCACATTTGGGACACAGACATTAACCTCGCACCTTCAGTGCATTACCTGAGCTGAGGTGGCACTTTTTGTTAAAGCTGTGTTGAGAATGTAACTTTAAAAAAGTTCTGGGATCTGAAGGAACTGAAACTAACATGATCATTCTAAAAGGTGGAAGGCTCAAGCTAAATTTGTTCAATCTTACATTCTACAACACTGCAATCCAGTTGCTATAAATCCTGTGTCGTATGATTCTGCTCCACAGATTTACCCAGAGGCTCACTGATGAGGTGGCCTAGTATGGTGACAAACTGTCTGTACACAAAACTTCCACATCGACCTGATTTGTATATTTCCTTGACTATGGTTCGGTTTGTACTTTCTCTGTAATAAGTGACTCTTGTGTGCCCTGCACCATCAGTAAATTAAACACAGAACAGGGAGGGGGAATAGACAAGCTGTGCTACCTGTGACCCAAAAACAAACCCACTGCAGCCACCGCTGTGGAGTTCCAGGACGCAGCGGGTGCTGGGGAGCAGCTACTGGGCTCAACGGCATGACAGAATGATCCTTTCACACAACCCCCAAGAATAAAGACTCCCTGTGTCATGGCAGGAGCCTGATCTTCATGAACAAAGATAGAGACAGCCTTCAGGCACTGAGGAGAAGAGGATTTTGGAAAGATCAGGTCGTCTTAGTTTTCTTTCCTTTTCGATTGTAGACCAGAAGAGAAATGCAGCTTTCCTGACAGTCACTCCACCTGTACTTCCCCCTGCCTCGGGTAAGCAGCTAATACCTGTACTGCCCCCTGCCTCGGGTAAGCAGCTAATACCTGTACTGCCCCCTGCCTCGGGTAAGCAGCTATTACCTGTACTGCCCCCTGCCTCGGGTAAGCAGCTAATACCTGTACTTCCCCCTGCCTCGGGTAAGCAGCTATTACCTGTACTTCCCCCTGCCTCGGGTAAGCAGCTATTACCTGTACTTCCCCCTGCCTCGGGTAAGCAGCTAATACCTGTACTGCCCCCTGCCTCGGGTAAGCAGCTAATACCTGTACTTCCCCCTGCCTCGGGTAAGCAGCTATTACCTGTACTTCCCCCTGCATCGGGTAAGCAGCTAATACCTGTACTTCCCCCTGCCTCGGGTAAGCAGCTATTACCTGTACTTCCCCCTGCCTCGGGTAAGCAGCTATTACCTGTACTTCCCCCTGCCTCGGGTAAGCAGCTAATACCTGTACTTCCCCCTGCCTCGGGTAAGCAGCTATTACCTGTACTTCCCCCTGCCTCGGGTAAGCAGCTAATACCTGTACTTCCCCCTGCCTCGGGTAAGCAGCTAATACCTGTACTTCCCCCTGCCTCGGGTAAGCAGCTAATACCTGTACTGCCCCCTGCCTCAGGTAAGCAGCTAATACCTGTACTTCCCCCTGCCTCGGGTAAGCAGACAATACAAATACCCTCCCCCTCCTGGAAATGCTGCTCACTCTCTCACTGGTCACTCCCTCTCTGGTCACTCTCTCGGATCACACTCACTCTCTGGTCACTCTCTCTCTGGTCACTCTCTCCCTCTGTTCACTCTCTCTGATCACATACTCCCTCTCTGGTCACTCTCTCTGATCACTCACACACACACTCTCTCTCTGGTCACTCTTTCTCTGGTCACTCTCTCTCTGGACACTCTCTCTCTCTGTTCCCTCTCTCTGATTGCACACTCCCTCTGATCACACACTCTCTTTCTGGTCACTCTCTCTAGTCACACACTCTCTCTCTAGTCACTCTCTGGTCACTCTTTCTCTGGTCACTCTCTCTGAGCACACACTCTCTCTCTGGTCACTCTCTGGTCACTCTCTCTGATTGCACACTCCCTCTGATCACACACTCTCTCTCTGGTCACTCTCTCTTTCTCTGGTCACTCTCTGGTCACTCCTTCTGATCACACACTCTCTCTCTGGTCACTCTCTCTGGTCACACAGTCTCTGGTCACTCTCTCTCTGGTCACTCTCTCTGATCACGTACTCTCTCTCTGGTCACTCTCTCTCTGATCACACTCTCTCTGATCACACACTCTGGTCACTCTCTCTGATCACACACTCTGGTCACTCCCTCTCTGGTCACTCTCTCTGGTCACTCCCTCTGATCACACACTCTCTCTCTGGTCACTCTCTCTTTCTCTGGTCACTCTCTGGTCACTCCTTCTGATCACACACTCTCTCTCTGGTCACTCTCTCTCTAGTCACTCTCTCTGATCACACACTCCCTCTCTGGTCACTCTCTCTCTGATCACACACTCTCTCTCTGGTCACTCTCTCTCTGGTCACTCTCTCTGGTCACACACTCTCTGGTCACTCTCTGTGGTCACTCCCTCTGATCACACACTCTCTGGTCACTCTCTCTGGTCATTCTCTCTGATCACACACTCTCTCTCTGGTCACTCTCTCTCTGGTCACACTCTCTGACCACACACACTCCCTCTGGTCACTCTCTCTCTAGTCACTCTCTCTGATCACACACTCTCTCTCTCTGGTCACTCTCTCTGGTCACTCTCTCTGATCACACTCTCTCTGGTCACTCTCTCTCTGGTCACTCTCTCTGATCACACTCTCTCTGGTCACTCTCTCTCTGGTCACTCTCTCTGATCACACACTCTCTGGTCACTCTCTAATCACACTCTCTCTGGTCACTCTCTGGTCACTCCCTCTGATCACACTCTCTGGTCACTCTCTCTATGGTCACTCTCTCTCTCTGGTCACTCCCTCTCTGCTCCCTCCCTCTGATCGCATGCTCTCTGGTCACTCTCTCTGATCACACACTCTCTGGTCACTCTGATCACACACTCTCTCTCTGGTCACACTCTCTGGTCACTCTGATCACACACTCTCTCTCTGGTCACTCCCTCTCTGGTCACTCTCTCTGATCACACACTCTCTCTCTGGTCACTCCCTCTCTGATCACCTCTCTGGTCACTCTCTCTCTCTGGTCACTCTCTCTCTGATCACACACTCTCTCTCTCTGGTCACTCTCTCTCTGGTCACTCTCTCTGATCACACACTCTCTCTCTCTGGTCACTCTCTCTCTGGTCACTCTCTCTGATCACACTCTCTCTGGTCACTCGCTCTCTGATCACCTCTCTGGTCACTCTCTGATCACTATCTCTCTCTCTGGTCACTCTCTCTGATCACACACTCTCTGGTCACTCCCTCTCTGATCACTCTCTCTCTCTCTGGTCACTCCCTCTCTGATCACCTTCTCTTTGGTCACTCTCTCTCTCTGGTCACTCTCTCTGATCACACACTCTCTCTCTGGTCACTCTCTCTGATCACACACTCTCTGGTCACTCCCTCTCTGGTCACTCTCTCTCTGGTCACTCTCTCTCTGATCACACAATCTCCATTGGTCAGAAGATATAAAAGTTTGAAAACATGTACCATCAGATTTAACAACAGCTTTTTCCACGCTGTTATCTGATTAACGAACAGACCTCTCATTTATTAGAGTTGATCTTTCTCTGTACCTTCTCTGTACCTGTAACACTATATTCTTAATCTGTTTGATTACCCTGTTTTACTGAAGCAAGCTAAGATTTGTCTGGCTAGCTTGCAAAACAATCCTTTTCCCTGTATCCCACTACACGTGACAATAATAAATCAAGCAGTGAATTGTGTTGAGCTGGGAAGTTTGGAGTGGGTGAACGGTCAGTACTCACCAACAGAGAGCTGCAGCAAGTAGGCATGGAGCTGTGACAGTGAACAGGAGCCAGCGCCAGTCTCTGATCAGATACGCAATGAGAGCCAGGAACATGTTACCGATGCTCCACATTGGACTGGGAATGATGGCCATTGAGGACCGATGCTCCACATCAGTCCATTCGACAGCTGCAACAGGCCAGGCATAGGAGTTAGCAGCAAGCAGTATTCACACAGGCATTATCGCTGAGAAGGGTTCGTCATTCAGACATTCAGCCTGCCCATGTTCAGCACGAGAATTCCAGTCAGAACCATTCTCTCTCACTCTCCCCACAGCTCTGCACATTCCCTTCCTACAAATAGAGTTTGAAAGAGAGAAGGCAAAATCGGATGTAATGGCGTTACAGTTAAATAAAGGTAATTATGAGGGCATGAGAGAGGAACTGACAAAAATAGGCTGGAAACAGAGCCTAGCGGGGAAGACAGTAGAGCAAAAATGGCAGGAGTTTGTGGGTGTAATTGAGGACACTGTACAGAGGTTCATCCCCAAGAAAAGAAAGATTATCCGGGGAGGGATTAGACAGCCCTGGCTGACAAAGGAAGTCAGGAAAAAGTATTAAAGAAAAAGAGAGATCCTATAAAGTGGCCAAGAGCACTGGAAATCAGAAGATTGGGAAGGCTACAAAAACAAACAGAGGATAACAAAGTGAGTAATGAGAAAGGAGAGGATCAAATATGAAGGTAGGCTAGCCAGTAATATTAGACATGATAGTAAAAGTTTCTTTCAATACATAAGAAACAAACGACAGGTAAAAGTAGACATTGGGCCACTTCAAACTGATGCTGGAAGCCTAGTGATGGGAGATAAGGAAATAGCAGGAGAACTTAACAAGTACTTTGCATCAGTTTTCACAGTGGAAGACATGAGTAATATCCCAACAATTAAAGAGAGTCAGGGGGCTGAATTGAGTATGGTTGCCGTTACAAAAGAGAAAGTGCTAGAAAAGCTAAAATGTCTTAAAATTGATAAATCTCCTGGCCCCGATGGGCTACATCCTAGAGTTCTGAGGGAGGTGGCTGAGGAAATAGCGGAGGCGTTGGTTGAGATCTTTCAAAAGTCACTGGAGTCAGGGAAAGTCCCGGTGATTGGAAGATCGCTGTTGTAACCCCCTTGTTCAAGAAAGAATCAAGACAAAAGATGGAAAATTATAGGCCAATTAGCCTAACCTTGGTTGTTGGTAAAATTCTAGAATCCATCATTAAGGATGAGGTTTCAAAATTCTTGGAAGAGCAGAGTCTGATTAGAACAAGTCAACATGGATTTAGGAAGGGGAGGTCATGCCTGACAAACCTGTTGGAATTCTTTGAAGAGGTGACAAGTAGGTTAGACCAGGGAAACCCAGTGGATGTGGTCTATCTAGACTTCCAAAAGGCCTTTGATAAGGTGCCACACGGGAGGCTGCTGAGAAAGGTGAGGGCCCATGGTGTTCGAAGTGAGCTACTGGTATGGATTGAGGATTTGCTGTCTGACAGAAGGCAGAGAGTTGGGATAAAAGGTTCTTTTTCGGAATGGCAGCCGGTGACTAGCGGTGTCCCGCAGGGTTCAGTTTTGGGGCCACAGCTGTTCACATTCTATATTAATGATCTGGATGAGGACTGGGGGCATCGAAGTTTGCCGATGATACGAGGTTAGGTGGACAGGCAGATAGTACTGAGGAAGTGGGGAGGCTACAGAAGGATCTAGACAGTTTGGGAGAGTGGTCCAGGAAATGGCTGATGGAATTCACTGTGAGCAAATGAGAGGTCTTGCACTTTGGCAAAAAGAATAAAAGCATAGACTACTTTCTAAATGGTGAGAAAATTTGTAAAGCCAAAGTACAAAGGGATCTGGGAATGCTAGTCGAGGATTCTCTAAAGATAAACATGCAGGTTGAGTCCGTGATTAAGAAAGCAAATGCAATGTTGTCTCTTATCTCAAGAGGGTTGGAATATAAAAGCACCGTTGTGCTACTGAGACTTTATAAAGCTCTGGTTAGGCCCCATTTGGAGTACTGTGTCCAGTTTTGGTCCCCACACCTCAGGAAGGACATACTGGCACTGGAACGTGTCCAGCGGAGATTCACACGGATGATCCCTGGAATGGTCGGTCTAACATATGAGGAACAGCTGAGGATCCTGGGATTGTATTCGTTGGAGTTTAGAAGATTAAGGGGAGACTTAATAGAGACGTACAAGATAACACATGGCTTGGAAAGGGTGGACGCTAGGAAATTGTTTCCGTTAGGCGAGGAGACTAGGACCCGTGGACACAGCCTTAAAATTAGAGGGGGTCAATTCAGAATAGAAATGCGGAGACATTTCTTCAGCCAGAGAGTGGTGGGCCTGTGGAATTCATTGCCACAGGGTACAGTGGAGACCGGGACGCTAAATGTCTTCAAGGCAGAGATTGATAGATTCTTGTTGTCTCAAGGAATTAAGAGCTACAGGGAGAACGCTGGTAAGTGGAGTTAAAATGCCCATCAGAGCTGAAAATGTGTTGCTGGTTAAAGCACAGCAGGTCAGGCAGCATCCAAGGAACAGGAAATTCGACGTTTCGGGCCAGAGCCCTTCATCAGGAATGAGGAGAGTGTGCCAAGCAGGCTAAGATAAAAGGTAGGGAGGAGGCACTTGGGGGAGGGGCGATGGAGATGCGATAGGTGGAAGGAGGTCAAAGTGAGGGTGATAGGCCGGAGTGGGGTGGGGGCGGAGAGGTCAGGAAGAAGATTGCAGGTTAGGAGGGCGGTGCTGAGTTCGAGGGAACTGACTGAGACAAGGTGGGGGGAGGGAAATGAGGAAACTGGAGAAATCTGAGTTCGTCCCTTGTGGTTGGAGGGTTCCCAGGTGGAAGATGAGGCGCTCTTCCTCCAACCGTCGTGTTGTTATGTTCTGCCGATGGAGGAGTCCAAGGACCTGCATGTCCTCGGTGGAGTGGGAGGGAGAGTTAAAGTGTTGAGCCACGGGGTGGTTGGGTTGGTTGGTCCGGGTGTCCCAGAGGTGTTCCCTGAAGCGTTCTGCAAGTAGGCGGCCCGTCTCCCCAATATAGAGGAGGCCACATCGGGTGCAGCGGATGCAATAGATGATATGTGTGGAGGTGCAGGTGAATTTGTGGCGGATATGGAAGGATCCCTTGGGGCCTTGGAGGGAAGTGAGGGAGGAGGTGTGGGCGCAAGTTTTACATTTCCTGCGGTTGCAGGGGAAGGTGCCGGGAGTGGAGGTTGGGTTGGTGGGGGTGTGGACCTGACGAGGGAGTCACGAAGGGAGTGGTCTTTGCGGAACGCTGATAGGGGAGGGGAGGGAAATATATCCCTGGTGGTGGGGTCCGTTTGGAGGTGGCGGAAATGACGGCGGATGATACGCTGAGAACGTGCAGCCCTCCACTCCCTCCGCTCCAACCCCAACCTCACCATCAAACCAGCAGACAAGGGAAGCGCGGTAGTAGTTTGGCGCACTGACCTTTACACTGCTGAGGCCAAACGCCAGCTCGCGGACACCTCCTCCTATTGCCCCCTTGACCATGACCCCACCTCCCACCACTAAACCATCATCTCCCAGACCATCCATAACCTCATCACGTCAGGTGATCTCCCATCCACCGCCTCCAACCTCATCGTCCCACAACCCCGCACCGCCCGTTTCTACCTCCTGCCCAAAATCCACAAACCTGCCTGCTCTGGCCAACCCATTGTCTCAGCCTGCTCCTGCCCCACCAAACTCATCTCCGCGTACCTCGACACGGTCCTGTCCCCTTTAGTCCAAGAACTCCCCACCTACGTTCGGGACACCACCCACACCCTCCACCTTCTCCATGATTTTCGCTTCCCCCGGTCCCCAACGCCTTATCTTCACCATGGACATCCAGTCCCTGTACACCTCCATCCCCCATCACGAAGGACTCAAAGCCCTCCGCTTCTTCCTTTCCTGTCGTACCAACCAGTACCTTCCACTGACACCCTCCTTCGACTGACTGAACTGGTCCTCACCCTGAACAACTTCTCTTTCCAATCCTCCCACTTCCTCCAAACTAAAGGAGTAGCCATGGGCACCCGCATGGGCCCCAGCTATGCCTGCCTCTTCGTAGGATATGTGGAACAGTCCATCTTCCGCAACTACACTGGCACCACCCCCCACCTTTTCCTCCGCTACATCGATGACTGTATCGGCGCTGCCTCGTGCTCCCACGAGGAGGTTGAACAGTTCATCAACTTTACTAACACCTTCCATCCCGACCTCAAATTCACCTGGACTGTCTCAGGCTCCTCCCTCCCCTTCCTAGACCTTTCCATTTCTATCTCGGGCGACCGACTCAACACAGACATTTACTATAAACCGACTGACTCCCACAGCTACCTGGACTACACCTCCTCCCACCCTGCCCCCTGTAAAAACGCCATCCCATATTCCCAATTCCTTCGTCTCCGCCGCATCTGCTCCCAGGAGGACCAGTTCCAACACCGCACAGCCCAGATGGCCTCCTTCTTCAAGGACCGCAGACTCCCCCCAGACGTGATCGACGATGCCCTCCACCGCATCTCCTCCACTTCCCGCTCCTCCGCCCTTGAGCCCCGCTCCTCCAACTGCCACCAAGACAGAACCCCACTGGTCCTCACCTACCACCCCACCAACCTCCGTATACAGCGTATCATCCGCCGTCATTCCGCCACCTCCAAACGGACCCCACCACCAGGGATATATTTCCCTCCCCTCCCCTATCAGCGTTCCGAAAAGACCACTCCCTTCGTGACACCCTCGTCAGGTCCACACCCCCCACCAACCCAACCTCCACTCCCTGCAACCGCAGGAAATGCAAAACTTGCGCCCACACCTCCTCCCTCACTTCCCTCCAAGGCCCCAGGGATCCTTCCATATCCGCCACAAATTCACCTGCACCTCCACTCACATCATCTATTGCATCCGCTGCACCCGATGTGGCCTCCTCTATATTGGGGAGACAAGCCGCCTACTTGCGGAACGCTTCAGGGAACACCTCTGGGACGCCCGGACCAACCAACCCAACCACCCTGTGGCTCAACACTTTAACTCCCCCTCCCACTCCACCGAGGACATGCAGGTCCTTGGACTCCTCCATCGGAGAACATAACAACACGACGGTTGGAGGAAGAGCGCCTCATCTTCCGCCTGGGAACCCTCCAACCACAAGGGATGAACTCAGATTTCTCCAGTTTCCTCATTTCCCCTCCCCCCACCTTGTCTCAGTCCCAACCCTCGAACTCAGCACCGCCCTCCTAACCTGCAATCTTCTTCCTAACCTCTCCGCCCCCACCCCACTCCAGCCTATCACCTTCACCTTGACCTCCTTCCACCTATCACATCTCCATCGCCCCTCCCCCAAGTGCCTCCTCCCTACCTTTTATCTTAGCCTGCCTGGCACCCTCTCCTCATTCCTGATGAAGGGCTCTGGCCCGAAACGTCGAATTTCCTGTTCCTTGGATGCTGCCTAACCTGCTGTGCTTTAACCAGCAACACATTTTCAGCTCTGATCTCCAGCATCTGCAGACCTCACTTTTTACTTGAAATGCCCAACAAGAGGTGAGGCTATACTGGATTTGGTTCTAGGTAATGAACCAGGCCAGGTGTTAGACTTGGAGGTAGGTGAGCACTTCGGGGACAGTGACCACAACTCGGTGACTTTTACTTTAGTGATGGAGAGGGATAAGTGTGCACTGCAGGGCAAGAGCTATAGCTGGGGGCAGGGAAATTATGATGCAGTGAGGCATGACTTAGGATGTGTGGATTGGAAAAACAGGCTTCAAGAGAAGAACACTAATGATATGTGGAGATTGTTCAAGGAACAGCTATTGAGTGTCCTTGATAAGTATGTACCAGTCAGGCAGGGAGTAAAGGGTCTTGTGAGGGAGCCGTGTTTAATAAGGAATTGGAATCCCTTGTGAAAGGGAAGAGGGCGGCCTATGTAAAGATGAGGCGTGAAGGTTCAGTTGGGGCGATTGAGAGTTATAAGGTAGCCAGGAAGGATCTAAAGAGAGAGCTAAGAGCAGCGAGAAGGGGACATGAAAAGTCCTTAGCTGGTAGGATTAGGGAAAACCCAAAGGCTTTCCATAGGTATGTCAGGAATAAAAGGATGACTAGGGTAGGTATCGGTCCAGTCAAGGATAGTAGTGGGAAGTTGTGTGTGGAGGCGGAGGAGATTGGAGAGACACTAAATCAATACTTTTTGTCAGTATTCACTCAGGAACAGGACTCTGTTGCTGGTGTGAATATTGAGTCACAAGTGATTAGAATGGATGGCCTTGAAGTATGTAGGGAGGAGGTTTTGGGAATACTGGAAAGGATGAAAATAGATAAGTCTCCTGGGCCTGATGGCATTTATCCTAGGATCCTCTGGGAAGCTAGGGAGGAGATAGCAGAGCCATTGGCCTGGATTTTTATGTTGTCATTGTCAACGGGAATAGTTCCAGAAGACTGGAGGATAGCGAATGTGGTCCCATTGTTCAAGAAAGGGAGTAGGGATAGCCCTAGTAACTATAGGCCGGTGAGTCTCACTTCTGTTGTGGGCAAAGCCTTAGAGAGAATTGTAAGGGATAAGATTTATGAACATCTGGATAGGAATAACGTGATCAAGGATAGTCAGCATGGTTTTGTGAAGGCAGGTTGTGCCTCACAAACCTTATTGAGTTCTTTGAGCAGGTGACTAAGGAGGTAGACGAGGGTAAAGCAGTGGATGTTGTGTATATGGATTTTAGTAAGGCGTTTGATAAGGTACCCCATGGTCGGCTAATGCAAAAACTACGGAGGTATGGCATTGAGGATACATTAGAGGTTTGGATTAGAAATTGGCTGGCTGGAAGGAGACAGAGGGTAGTAGTTGATGGACTAGGTTCATCTTGGAGTGCAGTTACTAGCGGTGTACCACAAGGATCTGTTTTGGGACCATTGCTTTTTGTTATCTTTATAAATGATCTAGAGGAGGGGCTTGAAAGCTGGGTAAGCAAGTTTGTGGATGACACAAAAGTCGGTGGAGTTGTGGATAGTGAGGAAGGATGTGGCAGGTTACAGCGGGATATAGATAAGTTGCAGAGCTGGGCAGAAAGGTGGCAAATGGAATTCAATGTAGCTAAGTGCGAAGTCGTTCACTTTGGTAGGAGTAACAAGAAGATGGATTACTGGGCTAATGGTAGGCTACTTGGTAGTGTGGATGAGCAGAGGGATCTTGGTGTCCATGTACACAGATCTCTGAAAGTTGCCACCCAGGTAAATAGTGCTGTGAGGAAGGCATATGGTGTACTGGGCTTTATTGGCAGAGGAATTGAGTTCCGGAGTCCTGAGGTCATGTTGCAACTGTATAAGACTCTGGTGCGGCCTCATCTGGAGTATTGTGTGCAGTTTTGGTCACCATACTATAGGAAGGATGTGGAGGCATTGGAACGGGTGCAGAGGAGGTTTACCAGGATGTTGCCTGGTATGGTAGGAAAATCGTATGAGGAAAGACTGAGGCACTTGGGGTTGTTCTCATTGGAGAAGAGAAGGTTTAGGGGAGATTTGATAGAGGTGTACAAGATGATTAGGGGTTTAGATAGGGTAGACACTGAGAACCTTTTACCGCTAATGGAGTCAGCTGTTACAAGGGGACACAGCTTTAAATTAAGAGGTGGTAGGTATAGGACAGATGTTAGGGGTAGATTCTTTACACAGTGGGTTGTGAGTTCATGGAATGCCCTGTCCGTATCAGTGGTGAACTCTCCCTCTTTATGGTCATTTAAGCGGGCATTGGATAGGCATATGGAAGTTATTGGGCTAGTGTAGGTTAGGTAGGATTCGGTCGGCGCAACATTGAGGGCCGAACGGCCTGTACTGCGCTGTATTTTTCTATGTTCTATGTTCTATGTTCTATCAGCCATGATTGAATGGCGGAGTGAACTCGATGGGCCGAATAGTCATACCTCCACTCCTATGTCTTATAGTCTTATGGTCTTAAATACCCACTGGCTTCTTTTCAACTCATCACACAAATATTACCTTCCACACTTAATCTCACAAAGACTCAGTCTCTCTGCTCAATCCATTTGGTCACTCTCTCTCAATCTTTGGTCACTTTCTCACTGGTCACTCTCTCACTGGTCAATCTCTCTTTGGTCACTCCCTTTCTGGTCACTGTCTTCTCTGGTCACTCTCTCTCTGGTCACTCTCTCTCTCTGGTCACTCTCACTCTAGTCACTCCCTTTCTGATCATTGTCTTCTCTAGTTACTCTCTCTCTGGTCACTCTCTCTGGTCACTCTCTCCCTCTGTGGTCACTCTCTCTGGTCACCCTCTCTCCCTCTGGTCACTCTCTCCCTCTATGGTCACTCTCACTGGTCACTCTCTCTCCCTTGTCCCTCTGTGGTCACTCTCTGGTCACTCTCTCCCAGGTCACTCTCTCTCTGGTCACTTTCTCACTCTGTGGCCACTCTGGTCACTCTCTCCCTCTCTGGTCACTCTCTCTAGTCACTCTGTCTCTGGTCACTCTCTCTCCCTCTGGTCACTCTCTCCCTCTGTGGTCACTCTCTTTGTTCACTCACTCTGTGGTCACTCTCTCTGGTCACTCTCTCTCCCTCTGGTCACTCTCTCCCTCTGTGGTCACTCTCTTTGTTCACTCTCTCACTCTTTTGTCACTCTCTCTGGTCACTCTCTCCTTCTGTGGTCACTCCCTCTGGTCACTCTATCTCTGGTCACTCTCTTCCTCTGTGGTCACTCCTTTTCAGGTCACTCTATCCTTCTGTGGTCACTCTCTCTGGTCACTCTCTCTCCCTCTGATCACTCTCTCCCTCTGTGGTCACGCTCTTTGTTCACTCTCAAACTCTGTTGTCACTCTCTCTGGTCACTCTTTCCCTCTATGGTCATTCTCTCTGGTCACTCTCTTCCTCTGTGGTCACTCCTTTTCAGGTCACTCTATCCTTCTGTGGTCACTGTCTCTAGTCACTCCCTCTCTGGTCACTCTCCTCTTCTGTGGCCACTCTGGTCAATCTCTCCCTCTCTGGTCACTCTCTCTAGTCACTCTGTCTCTGGTCACTCTCTCCCTCTGTGGTCACTCTCCCTGGTCACTCTCTCTCCCACTGGTCACTCTCTCCCTCTGTGGTCACTCTCTTTGTTCACTGTCTCACTCTGTGGTCACTCTCTCTGGTCACTCTCTCCTTCTGTGGTCACTCTCTCTCTCGTCACTCTCTGGTCACTCTCTCCCTCTTTGGTCACTCTCTCTAGTCACTCTGTCTCTGGTCACTCTCTTCGTCTGTGGTCACTCTCTCTGGTCATTCTCTCTCCCTCTGGTCACTCTCTCCCTCTGTGGTCACTCTCTTTGTTCACTCTCTCACTCTGTGGTCACTCTCTCTGGTCACTCTCTCCCTCTGTTGTCACTCTCTCTGGTCACTCTCTCCTTCTGTGGTCACTCTCTTGTCACTCTCTGGTCACTCTTTCCCGCTGTGGTCATTCTCTCTGGTCACTCCTTCGCTGGTCACTCTCTCCCTCTGTGGTCACTCCTTTTCAGGTCACTCTCCCCTTCTGTGGCCACTCTGGTCAATCTCTCCCTCTCTGGTCACTCTCTCCCTCTGTGGTCACTCTCTCTGGTCACTCTCTCTCCCTCTGGTCACTCTCTCCCTCTGTGGTCACTCTCTTTGTTCACTCTCTCACTCTGTGGTCACTCTCTCTGGTCACTCTCTCCTTCTGTGGTCACTCTCTTTCTCGTCACTCTGTGGTCACTCTCTCCCTCTGTGGTCACTCTCCCCCTCTGTGGTCACTCCCTTTCAGGTCACTGTCTCCCTCTGTGGTCACTCATTTTCAGGTCACTCTCTACCTCTGTGGTCACTGTCTCTAGACACTCCCTCTCTGATCACTCTCTCCCTCTGTGGCCACTCTGGTCACTCCCTCCCTCTCTGGTCACTCTCTCTAGTCACTCTGTCTCTGGTCACTCTCTTTCTCTGTGGTCACTCTCTCTGGTCACTCTCTCCCCCTCTGGTCACTCTCTCCCTCTATGGTCACTCTCTTTGTTCACTCTCTCACTCTGTGGTCACTCTCTGTGGTCACTCTCTCCCTCTGTGGTCACTCTCTTTGTTCACTCTCTCACTCTGTGGTCATTCTCTCTGGTCACTCTCTCCCTCTGTGGTCACTCTCTCCCTCTGTGGTCACTCATTTTCAGGTCACTCTCTACCTCTGTGGTCACTGTCCCTAGACACTCCCTCTCTGATCACTCTCTCCCTCTGTGGCCACTCTGGTCACTCCCTCCCTCTCTGGTCACTCTCTCTAGTCACTCTGTCTCTGGTCACTCTCTTTCTCTGTGGTCACTCTCTCCCTTGTCACTCTTTCTCCCCCTGGCCACTCTCTCCCTCTGTGGTCACTCTTTATGGTCACTCTCTGGTCACTCTCTCCTTCTGTGGTCACTCTCTCTTGTCACTCTCTGGTCACTGTTTCCCTTTGTGGTCACTCTCTCTGGTAATTCTCTCTATCTCTGGTCACTCTCTCCCTCTGTGGTCACTCCTTTTCAGGTCACTCTATCCTTCTGTGGTCACTAACTCTGGTCACTCCCTCTCTGGTCACTCTCTTCCTGTCTGGTCACTCTCTCTAGTCACTCCCTCTCTGGTCACTCTCTCCCTCTGTGGACACTCTGGTCACTCTCTCCCTCTCTGGTCACTCTCTCCCTCTGTGGTCATTTTCAGGTCACTGTCTCTCGTCATTCCCTCTCTGGTCACACTCTTCCTATCTGGTCACTCTCTCCCTCTGTGGTCACTCCCTCTGGTCACTCTCTCCCTCCCTTGTCACTCTCTTTGGTCACTCTCTCTCTCTCTCTCTGGTCACTCTCTCCCTCTGTGGTCACTCTCTCTGGTCACCCTCTCTCCCTCTGGTCACTCTCTCCCTCTGTGGTCACTCTCTCTTGTCACTCCCTCTCTGGTCACTCTCCCTCTGTGGTCACTCCCTCTGGTCACTCTCTCTCTCTATTGTCACTCTCTGGTCACTCTCCCTCTGGTCACTCTCTCTGACTGTGGTCACTCTCTCTGGTCACTCTCTCCCTCTCTGGTCACTCTCTCTGGTTGCTCCCTCCGTCTGTGGTCATTCTCTCTGGTCACTCTCTCTAGTCGCTCTCTCTCTGCTCATTCTCTCCCTCTGTGGTCACTCATTTTGGTCACTCTCTCCCTTGTGGTAACTCCTCTTCTGGACACTCTGTCCCTCTCTGGTCACTCTCTCTGGTCACTCTCTCCTGTGGCCACTCTCTCTGGTCACTCTCTCTGGTCTCTCTCTCTGGTCACTCTCTCACTCTCTGGTCACTCTACTCACTCCCTCTGGTCACTCTCTCCCTCTGTGGCTAATCTCTCTGGTCAGTGTCTCTCTCTCTGGTCACTCTCTCCCTCAGTGGTCACTCTCTCCCTCTGTGGTCACTCTTTTTCAGGTCACTCTCTCCCTCTGTGGTCACTGTCTCTGATCACTCTCTTCCTCTCTGGTCACTCTCTCTAGTCGCTCCCTCTCTGGTCACTCTCCCTCTGTGCTCACTCTCTCTGGTCACTCTCTCCCTCTGTTGTCACTCTCTCTCTGGTCACCCTCTCCCTTTGTGGTCACTCTCTCTGGTCACTCTCTCCCTCTGTGGTCACTCTCTCGTCACTCCCTCTCTGGTCACTCTCTCCCTCTGTGGTCACTCCCTCTGGTCACTCTCTCTATTGTCACTCTCTGGTCACTCTCCCTCTGGTCACTCTCTCTGACTGTGGTCACTCTCTCTGGTCACTCTCTCCCTCTCTGGTCACTCTCTCTGGTTGCTCCCTCCGTCTGTGGTCACTCTCTCTGGTCACTCTCTCTAGTCGCTCTCTCTCTGCTCATTCTCTCCCTCTGTGGTCACTCATTTTGGTCACTCTCTCCCTTGTGGCAACTCCTCTTCTGGACACTCTGTCCCTCTCTGGTCACTCTCTCTGGTCACTCTCCATCTCTGGTCACTCTCTCTGGTCACTCTCTCCCTCTGTGGCCACTCTCTCTGGTCTCTCTCTCCTTCTGTGGTCACTCTCTCTCATCACTCTTTGGTCATTCTCTCTCTCTCTGGTCTCTCTCTCTGGTCACTCTCTCCTTCTGTGGTCACTCTCTCCGCCTGTGGCCACTCTCTCCGTCTGTGGCCACTCTCTCTGGTCACTCTCTGGTCTCTCTCTCTGGTCACTCTACTCACTCCCTCTGTGGTCACTCTCTCCCTCTGTGGCCAATCTCTCTGGTCACTCTCTCCCTCTGTGGTCACTCCCTCTGGTCACTCTCTCTATTGTCACTCTCTGGTCACTCTCTCTGGTCACTCTCTCCTCTGGCCACTCTCTCTGGTCACTCTCTCTGGTCTCTCTCTCTCTGGTCACTCTCTCACTCTCTGGTCACTTTACTCACTCCCTCTGTGGTCACTCTCTCCCTCTGTGGCTAATCTCTCTGGTCAGTGTCTCTCTCTCTGGTCACTCTCTCCCTCTGTGGTCACTCTTTTTCAGGTCACTCTCTCCCTCTGTGGTCACTGTCTCTGATCACTCTCTTCCTCTCTGGTCACTCTCTCTAGTCGCTCCCTCTCTGCTCACTCTCCCTCTGTGCTCACTCCCTCTGGTCACTCTCTCCCTCTGTTGTCACTCTCTCTCTGGTCACCCTCACCCTTTGTGGTCACTCTCTCTGGTCACTCTCTCTCCCTCTGGTCACTCTCTCCCTCTGTGGTCACTCTCTCGTCACTCCCTCTCTGGTCACTCTCTCCCTCTGTGGTCACTCCCTCTGGTCACTCTCTCTATTGTCACTCTCTGGTCACTCTCCCTCTGGTCACTCTCTCTGACTGTGGTCACTCTCTCTGGTCACTCTCTCTAGTCGCTCTCTCTCTGCTCATTCTCTCCCTCTATGGTCACTCATTTTGGTCACTCTCTCCCTTGTGGTAACTCCTCTTCTGGACACTCTGTCCCTCTCTGGTCACTCTCTCTGGTCACTCTCCATCTCTGGTCACTCTCTCTGGTCACTCTCTCCCTCTGTGGCCACTCTCTCTGGTCACTCTCTCCTTCTGTGGTCACTCTCTCTCATCACTCTTTGGTCATTCTCTCTCTCTGGTCTCTCTCTCTGGTCACTCTCTCCTTCTGTGGTCACTCTCTCTGTCTGTGGCCACTCTCTCTGGTCACTCTCTGGTCTCTCTCTCTGGTCACTCTACTCACTCCCTCTGTGGTCACTCTCTCCCTCTGTGGCCAATCTCTCTGGTCACTCTCTCCCTCTGTGGTCACTCTCTCTGGTCACTCTCTCCCTCTGTGGTCACTCTTTTTCAGGTCACTCTCTCCCTCTGTGGTCACTGTCTCTGATCACTCTCTTCCTCTCTGGTCACTCTCTCTAGTCGCTCCCTCTCTGGTCACTCTCCCTCTGTGCTCACTCCCTCTGGTCACTCTCTCCCTCTGTTGTCACTCTCTCTCTGGTCACTCTCTCCCTTTGTGGTTACTCTGTCTGGCCACTCTCTCCCAGGTCACTCTCCCCCTCCGTGGTCACTCTCTCTGGTCACTCTCTCTATCTGTGGTCATTCCTTTTCAGGTCACTCTCTCTGGTCACTCTCTCTATGGTCACTCTCTCTCCCTCTGGTCACTCTCTCCCTTTGTGGTCACTCTCTCTGGCCACTCTCTCCCAGGTTACTCTCTCTCTCTCTCTCTCCCTTTCTGTGGTCACTCTCTCTGGTCACTCTCTCCCTCTGTGGTCAATCTCTGGTCACTCTCTCTAGTCACACCCTCTCTGCTCACTCTCTCCCTCTGTGGTCAATCTCTCTGGTCACTCTCTCTGTGGTCACTCACTTTGGTCACTCTCTCCCCTGTGGTAACTCCTCCTCTGGTCACTCTCTCCCTCTATGGTCAATCTCTCTGGTCACTATCTCTAGTCACTCCCTCTCTGGTCACTCTCTCCCCCTGTGTTCAATCTCTCTAGTCACAGTCTCTAGTCACTCCCTCTCTGGTCACTCTCTGCCTCTGTGTTCAATCTCTCTGGTCACTCTCTCTCTCTCTCTCTCTCTGGTCACACTCTCCCTCTATGGTCACTCTCTCCCTCTGTGGTCACTCTCTCTGGTCACTCTCTCTAGTCACTCCCTCTCTGGTCACTCTCTCCCCCCGTGTTCAATTTCTCTGGTCACTCTCTCACTCACTGGTTACTCTCTCCCTCTCTGGTCACTCTCTCCCTCTCTGGTCACTCTTGTCACTCTCTCTCTGGTCACACTCTCCCTCTATGGTCACTCTCTCCCTCTCTGGTCACTCTCTCTGGTCACTCTCTCCTTCTGTGGTCACTCTCTTCCATGGCTCTCTGGTCACTCTCTCCTCTCTGGTCACTCTCTTCCTCTGTGGTCACTCTCTCTGGTCACTCTCTCTCTCTGGTCAATCTCTCCCTCTGTGGTCACTCTCTCTGGTCACTCCCTCCCTCTGTGGTCACTCTCTCTGGTCACTCACTCCCTCTATGGTCACTGTCTCTGGTCACTCCCTCTTTGGTCACTCTCTTCCTCTCTGGTCACTCTAGTCACTTCTTCTCTGGTCACTCTCCCCCTCTGTGGCCACTCTGGTCACTCTCTATTGTCACTCTGTCTCTGGTCACTCTTGCCCTCTGTGGTCATTCTCTCTGGTTACTCCCTCTCTGGTCACACTCTCCCTCTCTGGTCACTCTCTCTGGTCACTCTCTCTGTGTCCCTCACTCCCTGTCTGGTCACTCTCTCCCTCTCTGGTCACTCTCTCTCCCTCTGGTCACTCTCTCCCTGTGTGGTCACTCTCTCTGGTCATTCTTTCCCTCTGTGGTCACTCTCTCTGGTCACTCTCTCTGGTCACACTCTCTCTGGTCAATCTCTTCCTCTGTGGTCACTCTCACTCTGGTCACTCTCTCCCTCTGTGGTCACTCTCTCTGATCACTGTCTCCCAGGTTACTCTCTCTCTCTTTGTTCACTCTCTCTGGTCACTCTCTCTCTGTGGACACTCTCTCCCTCTGTGGTCACTGTCTCGGGTTGCTCCCTCCCTCTGTGGTCACTCTCTCTGGTCACTCCCTCTCTGGTCACTCTCTCCCTCTCGGGTCACTCTTTCTAGTCACTCCCTCTCTGCTCACTCTCTTCCTCTGTGGTCAATCTCTCTGGTCACTCTCTCTCTGCTCACTCTCTCCCTCTGTGGTCACTGTCTCTGGTCACACTCTCCCCTGTGGTAACTCCTCTTCTGGTCACTCTCTCCCTCTCTGATCAGTCACTCTGGTCACTCTCTGGTCACTTTCTCCCTCACTGGTCATTCTCTCTAGTCACTCCCTGTCTAGTCACTCTCTCCCTCTGTGGTCAATCCCTCTGGTCACTCTCACTCTCTGGTTACTCTCTCCCTCTCTGGTCACTCTCTTTGATCACTCTTTCTCTGGTCACTCTCCCTCTGTAGTCGCTCTCTTCCTCTGTTGTCACTCTCTCTTGTCATTCTCTGGTCACTCTCTCCCTCTGTGGTCACTCTCTCTGGTTACTATCTCTGATCACTCTCTCCCTCTGTGGTCACTTTCTCTGTTCACTCCCTCTCTGATCACTCTCTCCCTCTCTGTTCACTCCCTCTCTGGTCACTCTCTCTGGTCACTCTCTCTGCTCACTCCGTCTCTGGTCCCTCACTGTTACGAGCTGCTGACTCTGTCGGGTGCCTGTCTGCAGACCCCTTTGGCCTTCCCTCTGTGCCCCACCCTGACTCCCTGGAGTGTCCAGACCCCACCCCCTGATGGAGTGTGCTGGTGGGTGAACTGTGAGGCTGGGGGCTGGGGCCTAGTTGGTGGTTGCTGCCTGGGGCTGTGTTCCTGTGAAGGGCCTTACACAGAGTGATGGAGATGATGGAAATCCCAGTTAAACCCACACCACACAGCATTCTGAACACGACAAACATCAGGTATGAGCTGGAGAAGGAGGCCACAGTCCCAGCCGTCGTCGTGGACACGAACGCGAGCAGAAGCATTTTCCTGCGGCCAAACCTGAGGAAAAAACACAAGGCAGTGACAGACTCCATTCAGACCCAGGTCCTCAAACACAGCCCCACAGCCCCACAGCCCCACAGCACAGCCCCACAGCACAGCCCCACAGCCCCACAGCACAGCCCCACAGCCCCACAGCACAGCCCCACAGCCCTGAGTGAACACGGAGGGAGCCCTCCTCCCATGGAGAGGCTGATCAACATCCAACCCTGCCCACCCTCCACCCCAGCCCCTGACCACACTCCACCCCAGCCCCTGACCACACTCCATCCCCAGCCCCTGACCACACTCCATCCCCAGCCCCTGTCCACTCTCCAGGCCCAGCCCCGTCCACTCTCCACCCCAGCCCCTGACCACACTCCACCCCAGCCCCTGCCCACCCTCCACCCCCAGCCCCTGACCACCTCCACCCCCAACCCCTGTCCACTCTCCAGCCCCAGCTCCTGTCCCCTGTCTGGCCCCAGCTCCCCTGGCTCTGCCCTCCAGATGGCTCAGTGATGTGCTGCTGCCAGATGAAACCTTCCCTTGCAAAGATGCTGAATGCCTTTCAGATGTGCCAGTTCCTTCCAATTTCCCCTCAATAGGCAGGGCTTGCAGCTGAGGAGATATTGGGCCTGACCTGCGGGAATCTCCACTGCTCCAGTCTGCATCAAATGTCAGGCCTGTGTTTTCAGCCCTGCTCAGGGCTGAGTGCCAGCAGTGACTGGGTGACAGCAGTGGGCTGGTTAGAGAGATGGTACTGTCATAGGATTGTCACAGGACTCATAATCCAGGGCCCAGTCTCATGTTCTGGCAATTAGTGGAAGTTCTGGATATTATTGTCTCTGATCTCCTCATAATTAGTGAAAATGGAACAGTTACCTCACTGCGTGGGCCTGCAATCTGACTGAGCCCTCCCTGCTCTGTAGCTGACAGCAATGTGCTCTTAATGACAGGAAACCAAACAAACTGTGGAAATCGGCAGCGCGAGTAATCGCTGAGCAACCGTTAGAGTGATTTCAGCAAGAAAAGGAACAGAATTCCAAAGAACTGGCCCGGATAAAAGCACCTTTCAAACTGAAAAGGTGATGCACTTGAACAGGACAATCAAGGCCAGGGAATCTACGATGGGCAGTTGGAGGCTGGGAAGCACTGGGAACCAGACCGACCTTGCTGTGTACGGACACCAGTCCCTTTAGGTATCAGGATAGTGGATAAAGTGGTGAAGAAGGCACATGGGATACTTGCCTCTATTAGCTGAGGCGCAGGAAAAACACAGCAGGTCAGGCAGCATCCGAGGAGCGGGAGAATCAATGTTTTGGGCATAAACGCTTCATCTGGAATGTCCAGATGAAGGGCTTATGCCTGAAACGTCAACTCTCCTGCTCCTCGGATGCTGCCTGACCTGCTGCGCTTTTCCAGCAGCACGCGCTCGACTCTGACCTCCAGCATCTGCAGTCCTCACTCTCTCCTCCTTTATTGGCGGAGGTGTGGGGTTTAAGAGCAGGGAGGTGATGCTGGATCTGAAGGAAGTGTCGGTTAGGCCACAGGGAGAGGAATGTGTGCAGTTCTGGAATCCACATTCTGGGAGGGATGGGATCACACTGGAGAGGGGGCAGAGGGAGATTTCCCAGGATGGTGCCTGGGCTGGAGAGTTTCAGTGATGGAGAGAGATTGGGCTAACTGAGCGTATTTTCCTGAGGGCGGAGGAGACTGAGAGAGGAACAGGATAGAGATGTGTAAAACTCTGAAGGAAGATAGAAAGAAACATTTGCCTGTGTTTAGTCTTGAGCTGATTGTATTTCCAAGGGTAATTCATAACTGATAAAAACTGAACAAACTTTAGACCACCACCATCCCTCAACAAACAGTAAAAAGGTCCATCATTGTTAGGACCATTCCTGGTTTTAGGTTTGGGTCCTGCACTATCTATTCCCATCCTCTGTGAAAGAGATCTTCAAAAGCTGATGTGGGAATTAAACACAAAGATTTAATTGAGGATTGAGAGTCCTCATCATCTGATGCATGGTATGCCTGGGAAAGTGTACCAACATCTTTCTGCAATCCTGGCCAATAAAAATGTTTGAATATTTTAGTCAGTGTTTTGCTATTCCCTAAGTGACCTGCTGTTCAAATTGGATGAGGCATTTATAAAATGTAATGACAATGTTCAGATGGATTACTATGCTCCAGCATCTTCATTGGCTGTCATTTCCTCATTATCACCTTTCTGAACGTATACATTAAACTCACTGACAGAGAGTTCCCTGTGTTTCTGCTCCTTGTAAAAGAAAAAGAGCAGAAATACTAAACATACTGACAAACGGGTCGTGCCGACACATTTTGCCTGGAGTTCTGAAGGAGAGATGGAGGCTAACCCTTATACAGATCCTTTCGAGAAACAGGAGCAGCCAGAGCAGTGCAGGGAGCAATTGCCGTCCCTATAGTGGAGAGAATTCCGGAAATTCATGATCAGAAAGTTAATAGAATCCCTACTAAAGGCAAAAGTGGAAAGAAACAGGGAGAGAACGAGTCAATCATGAACAGCATGGATCTCACAGATAAAGCTTTAAAGTTATTTAATTGGGCTGTGGAGAGTGGAAATGAGGAAAATACAAGATACCATTTGCTTAATTTCATCAGGGTAACACTAATAGATTTATAAATTTAATCTGAGCAGAGACAGGAGTCAGGAGACAAGCGTTGGAATGGATTTGTTGCTACTTCAAGACACGAAGCAGACAGTGGGAGTGATCCAGAGGCACAGAAGCTGGGAATGCTGGTACCACCTTCCCAAGGGTCATTAGCAAGGTATATCCGGTCCTTCATTGTCCCATCAGTGCACACTGGCAAGGCTAGCCCTTACTGCCTTGAACTGAGTGACTTACAATACAGTACAGAACAGGCCCTTCGGCCCTCAATTACTGATCATTACAGCAGCCATTTCAGAGGCAACCACTTTGCTGTGAATCTGGAGTTCCAGGTGCTCTCGGCTGGGGAAGGGCAGCAGGTCATCCCTTTGTGAGCCAGGGTGATTTTTTTTTTCAACAATTCATGGTCATTTCATGGTCACCATCCCTGAGTAAAGCCTCGAAAGTATTTGCTGCTGAGCTCTGAGGTGAAACAAGGGAAATGGGACTCATTACAAAGAGTGAGTACAGGTACAGAGGGCCGAATGGTCTCTTTCTGTGTTGAAGGGAACACAGGCAGTGTGAGGGTGATTTCACCTGAGTGAGACAGAGATCCAGGAGAAAGTGAGGGCTGCAGATGCTGGAGATCAGAGCTGAAAATGTGTTGCTGGAAAAGCGCAGCAGGTCAGGCAGCATCCAAGGAGCAGGAGAATCGACGTTTCGGGCATGAGCCCTTCTTCAGGAAGGTCCAGAGATGGAGGTTCAGCCAGGATACCTGGGAATTCAGTTCCGTGCAGGGGGAAGGAGGTGCTGTCTGTAAGGTGTGCTGTACATAACTGAGGGTGCCGAGTGGGGCATACTGGTGGAAGGTGGGGAGACACTGGAATCAAAGTCACTTTTTCTCCAGAATTTGATTCCCAATTTTGTGCAGGAGAGGAAGCAAAAAAAAACCCAGGAAATGGTATTGTTAGATCAGGATAGTTTTAATCAGGACTGTAAGTACTTTATTGTTTAATCAGTATTGTAAAGTTTCCTGACAGCATTATAATATTTGGGGTTGTGTAGTCTGCTTTAATGCACTGTGAGTGAGACTGTGGGAGTTTCTGGATACTAGAGGGACCTGCAGTAGGTTTGGCTCCGAGTTACCAAGTGGGAGGATGAACTGCAGGTATTCCGTGACATTATTCCAGGAGACGGCTGGATCCCAGTGATAGGGGAACCCCTTTGGGGCAGTGTTCAGGAGCAGGACAGTGAGACTCAGACCTGCAGGGGCCTGGCTTCCCCAGAGAGTGAGGACTGCAGGCTGGATGATTGGACTGACATGAGGGTCAGGAAGTCAGTCAGGAGATGGGCAGTGAGGAGCAATTACAGACCAGTGAGTCTCACATCAGGGGGAGGGAAATTACCGCCGAGAATTCGGAAGGAGAGCATTAATCTCCACTTGGAGAGGGAAGGTTTGCTCAGGGATGGTCAGCACGGCTTTGTCAGAGGGAGGTCATGGTAAACACGTCTGGTGGGATGTTTAAGGAGGTGACCAGGTGTGTAGATGTGGCTAGAGCAGTTTATCAGGATTTCAGCGCGGCCTTTAACAAGCTCCCACAGAAAGTAACAGCTGATGGGATCCAGAAATGGCTGAGTGCCGGGAGACAGAGGGTGGGAGTAGGAGGCTGTGTGTGTGACTGGAGCCCAGTGTGCGGTGGGGTCCCACAGGGATCTGTGCTTTGGGTTGGGGGGAACGGGTTTGGGGGTGGGGGAATGGGGGGGGGAGTGTGGGGTGATAATTAAGATTCTGGGTGACGAAGACTGGTCGGGTGGTTCACACTGAGGAAGATGAGCTCGGGTTCCAGGGGGATCTAACCCGATTGGTCAGACCGACAGATCCGGAGCAGGTGGAGTTTATCCCTGATCACTGTGAGGTGATGCACTTTGGAAAAAGGGACAAGCCAAAGGGATACTCAGTGAGTGTCAGGACCTGAGGAAGCTGAGAGGAACAGAGGGGTTTATGGGTGTTTATTCTGTTGGAGGGTCAGTGCTGAGGGAGTGCCACACTGTTGGAGGGGGAGTGCCGCACTGTCAGAAGGTCAGTGCTGAGGGAGTGCCGCACTGTCAGAGGGTCAGTGCTGAGGGAGTGCCGCACTGTCGGAGGGTCAGTGCTGAGGGAGTGCCGCACTGTTGGAGGGTCAATGCTGAGGGAGTGCCGCACTGTGGAGGGTCAGTACTGAGGGAGTGCCGCACTGTCAGAGGGTCAGTGCTGAGGGAGTGCCGCACTGTCAGGGGGTCAGTGCTGAGGGAGCGCTGCACTGTCAGAGGGTCAGTGCTGAGGGAGTGCCGCACTGTTGGAGGGTCAGTGCTGAGGGAGTGCCACACTGTCAGGGGGTCAGTACTGAGGGAGTGCCGCACTGTCAGGGGGTCAGTGCTGAGGGAGTGCCGCACTGTTGGAGGGTCAGTGCTGAGGGAGTGCCGCACTGTCAGGGGGTCAGTGCTGAGGGAGCGCTGCACTGTCAGAGGGTCAGTGCTGAGGGAGTGCCGCACTGTTGGAGGGTCAGTGCTGAGGGAGTGCCGCACTGTCGGAGGGTCAGTGCTGAGTGAGTGCCGCACTGTCGGAGGGTCAGTACTGAGGGAGTGCCGCACTGTCGGAGGGTCAGTGCTGAGTGAGTGCCGCACTGTCGGAGGGTCAGTGCTGAGGGAGTGCCGCACTGTCGGAGGGTCAGTGCTGAGTGAGTGCCGCACTGTCGGAGGGTCAGTACTGAGGGAGTGCCGCACTGTCGGAGGGTCAGTGCTGAGTGAGTGCCGCACTGTCGGAGGGTCAGTGCTGAGTGAGTGCCGCACTGTCGGAGGGTCAGTGCTGAGTGAGTGCCGCACTGTCGGAGGGTCAGTACTGAGGGAGCGCTGCACTGTCAGAGGGTCAGTGCTGAGGGAATGCCGCACTGTTGGAGGGTCAGTGCTGAGGGAGTGCCACACTGTCAGGGGGTCAGTACTGAGGGAGTGCCGCACTGTCGGAGGGTCAGTGCTGAGTGAGTGCCGCACTGTCGGAGGGTCAGTACTGAGGGAGTGGGCACCGTCTAAATGCAGTGAAGTGTGAATTGTTCTGAGCTGTGAATAATTGGCTTGTGCACTGACTGTGAGCCAGAGAAGTGGACAGTATGCTGCATTATGTGAATGGCCTCTTGCCCAGAGTCGATGCCGTGCAGCAGCTAGTTCCTGTCGAGAGGATTGAGTTACAAAGTACCTGTCTGATAAGTAGCCGAAGAGCAGAGATCCCAACATCACTCCAATGAAGAAGATGCTGGTTGCTGCCTGGTTCAAACTCCGTTTCTCACACACCAGATCCCACTGCAAGAAGAACATAAACAGGGGGAAATCTCCGAGAGTCCACCATGCCGTGTAACGTGGTACCAATCCACCCAGTCCAGCAGCACCCTGTCACACTCTCAGACAGCCAGACGAAGGCAGCCTTGCTGAGTGCTGCAGGCTGAGCTGTTGGAGAGCTGTGTCCCCTCTGAATCCACATTTCAGCCTCACCTTGAATAAAAGGGTTTCCCATCCGCAGGAGAGCTCACATTGTCCTGACTTACCATCCCTCAGGGCTCTCAGATGCAGAGGTGACTAAATGGGAGTGGTCACCATAACTAAAGCAGTGGGTGTGTTGTTCAGAGAGGAACCTGGTCAGCATGTTAACAAGGGGCCAGGAACCACAGGTTTCCATGGAGATGGAGTGGGCCTCTGGAACTGGCAGTAGTTGATGGGAGTGAAATCGATCAGTTCAATCCCAGATCCCAAAATTCACAAACCTGACTACCCCAGTCGACCCATCGTAACCACCTGTTCCTGCCCGACCGAACTCATCTCCTCATAACTTGACACCATCCTGTTCCCCTGGTCCAGGAACTCCCCTGCTACGTTGGAGACACCACCCACACCCTCCACCTCCTCCAAGACCTTCGTTTCCCGGTCCCCAACACCTCATCTTCACCATGGACATCCCAGTCTCTGGACACATTGATTTGTCATTACCAGGGCCTCCAAGCCCTCCGTTTCTTCCTCTCCTGACGTCCCTGACAATAGCCTTCCACCGACACCCTCATCTGCCTGGCTGAACTGGTCCTCACCATCAACAACGTCTCCTTCCAATCCTCCCACTTCCTCCAAACCAAAGGGGTAGCCATGGGCCCCAGCTATGCCTGTCTCTTTGTCAGTTACATGGAACAGTCTATCTTCCTGAGTTACACCGGCACCACTCCCCACCTCTTCCTCCATTACATTGGTGACTGTATTGGCGCCACCTCGTGAGGAGGTTGAACAGTTCATCCACTTCACCAACACATTCCACCCCGACCTTAAGTTCACCTGGACCACCTCCCCCCACCCTGCCTCCTGTAAAAACACCCTCCCTTACTCCCAATTCCTCCGCCTCTACCACAGCTGCTCCCAGGAGGAGCACTTCCACCAAAGAACATCTCAGATGGCCTCCTATTTCAAAGACCGCAGTTTCTCCTCCCATGTGGCTGATGATGTCCTCCATTCCTGATGAAGTGATTTTGCCCGAAAGGTCAATTTTCCTGCTCCTCGGATGCTGCCCAACCTGCTGTGCTTTTCCAGCACCACACTCTCGACTCTGGTTTCCAGCATCTGCAGTCTTCGTTTTTACCTAGATGTCCTCCAGTTCCCGTACCTCTGCCCTCGAACCTCACCCCTCCCAATGCAACCAGGACAGAATCCCCCTGGTCCTCACCTTCCACCCCACCAACCTCCACATACATCCTCTGCCATTTCTGGTACCTACAAATGGACCCCAGCACTAGAGATATATTTCCCTCCCTATCCCTATCTGCAGAGACCATTCCCTCTGCGACTCCCTTGTTAGGTCCACGGCCCCCATCAACCCACCATCCAATGCCAGCACCTTCTCCTGCGACAGCAAAACCTGCGCTTCCACCTCCCCCCCTCACCTCTCTCCATGAGCCCAAAGAGTCCTTCCACATCTAACAGATTTTCCTGCACTCCCAAACCCCTCATTTACTGTGTCCATTGGGAATACAGGACACCTACTTGCGGATCATTTCAAAGAACATCTCTGGGACACACGCGCCAACCAACACCCACTGTCCTGTGGCTGAACCTTTCACCTCCCCCTTCCATGTGGGTCCTGGGCCTCCTCCATCACCAAACCCTAACCACCCGATACCAGGAGGAAGAACACCTCATCTTCCGGCTTGGAACCCTCCAACCAAGCAGGATCAGTGTGGATTTCACCAGTTTCCTCATTTCCCCATCCCCCATCTTATCCCAGTTCCGACCATCCAACTCAGCACTGCCCCCATGACCTGCCCATCTTCCTTCCCAGCTCTTTGCTCCACCCTCCTCTCTGACCTATCACCATCACCCCCCCACCTCCATCTATCTATTGCCCTTCCAGCCCTCTTCCCCCAGCCCCAACCCTTCCCATTTATCTCTCCACTCCCCCCTCCCCCACATTCCTGATGAAGGGCTTATGCCTGAAACGTTGACTCTCCTGTTCCTCGGATGCTGCCTGACCTGCTGTGCTTTTCCAGCACCACACTCTTCGACTCTGATCTCCAGCCTCTGCGGCCCTCACTTTCCCTCAGTCCTGGATCAGGGGACCGGGGGGTTAATGCTGCCAGACTGCTTGGCAACGGGGAAGATCTTGTGGAGAATGAATTCACTCGAGTAATGGGATAACCCGGAGGGATTGGTATGATCGTCATCTGGAGTGGTCACATGGGCAGTGAAGGAAACATGATTCCCAGGATGTGGAATTGGGAGTGCCTCAGCCTCCAGTTTCACAGGTCAATCAGGAGCAGAGGATCACAGCTGTCTGTCACAGTGCCAATCTGAGACCTCCCCAGTGTAAAATCTGAGTGAGGGGCACTACACCCCTGGAACTAGCAGCTTCCAACACATCCACTGACCCACCATCCCTGGGCAGGTAAGTTTTGAGGCAGGGGGTGGGGTGGGGCAAGGGCCGTTAACAGGCAGGAATAACATGGTCAGGGGGAAGCTGACAGTAAACAGCAGCTTCCACTTTTGTCGTGTCCTTAAGGTAATGGGACGATTCAGAGCAACATTATAAAAACAAAGAACATCACTGAGCCATGCTTCGCTAACAGACAGCAGGAAGATGTTTTAAAGCTGGAAGCTGGGGGAGTGGAGCAGAAGGAATTTTGAGAGTTCGAGGATCTTGGAGGCACTGTTCCCACAGTGTAGGGATTGTAATGTGGAATGCACTTTGGGAATTGGGATTATGATTAGAAATTGAAAGGGACGGAGGAACACAAAACCTTGACAACTACCAGGGAAGTGGCTCTGAGTAAGGTGTCCGTATCGAGACATGTTCCCAGGATCTTAAACAAAGTCCAAAGAGAAAGGACATATGAAGTGCAGGAACAGGGTCATTCAGACCACCAAGACTGGGCCAATACAGTGACAAACCTTTCTCCTCTACACTGTCCGTATTCCCTGCCTCTTCATGTATCTGTCAAGGTGCCTGTTAAACATTGCTATTGTATCTGCCTCCAGCACCTCCTCTGACAGACATTCCAGGCACTGTGTAAAAAACTTGCCTCACACATCGCCTTTAAACTTTACCCCCCTTTTACCTGAAACCAATGTCCCCCAGTTACTGATAGAACATGGAAAAATAGAGCGCAGTACAGGCCCTTCGGCCCTCGTTGTTGCGCCTATCCAAGCCCACCTAACCTACACTAACCCACTCTCCTCCGTATGCCTATCCAATGCCCGTTTAAATGCCCATAAAGAGGGGGAGTCCACCACTGCTACTGGCAGGGCATTGCATGAACTCACAACCCGCTGAGTAAAGAATCTACCCCTAACATCTGTCCTATACCTACCTCCCCTTAATTTAAAGCTATGTCCCCTCATAATATCTGACTCCATACGTGGAAAAAGGTTCTCATGGTCAACCCTATCTAAACCCCTAATCATCTTGTACACCTCTATCAAGTCACCCCTAAACCTTCTTTTCTCCAATGAGAACAGCCCCAAGTGCCTCAGCCTTTCCTCATACGATCTTCCTACCATACCAGGCAACATCCTGGTAAACCTCCTCTGCACCCGTTCCAGTGCCTCCACGTCCTTCCTATAGTATGGCGACCAAAACTGCACACAATACTCCAGATGAGGCCGCACCAGAGTCTTATACAACTGCAACATGACCTCAGGGTTCCGGAACTCAATTCCTCTACCAAAAGGTAGAGGAAAAAGACTCTGACTATCCTTCTATCCATGTCTCTTGTCATTTTGTAAAGTTTGATTAGGCTGCCTTTCACCCTTTGATATTCAAGTGAAAACAATCCAAGTTTGTCTAATTTGTCCTATCTCTAAATCCCCTCCAAACCAGGCAATATCCTGGGAAACTTTTTCTGGACCCTCTCTAAGGCCTCCACATCCTTCTGACAGTGTGGGGACTAGCTCTGGATCCAACATTCTCAATGTGGCCTTTCCACAGCTGCAACAATAACCTGCCAGTTTTTATGCTCTGTGCCCTGACCGATGAAGGGAAGCATGCCATGTGCCTCCTTCACCATCTTATTCACTTGTGTTGGCACCTTCAGGGAACAATGTTCCTGTACTCCTAGATCCCTCTGTGTTGATATGATTAGATTAGATTAGATTCCTACAGCATGGAAACAGGCCCTTCGGCCCAACAAGCCCACACTGACCCTCCGAAGAGTAACCCACCCACACCCATTCCCCTATATTTACTGGACCAGATTAACCGCCCAAATCAGGGAACTCATATTCTATGCTGTCCACCTGGCTAACCTCGTTTCAATCAGTGCCACCCTTCCACCACCACACTCTATGGCAATGCCAGTTCTGTATCCATCTTACCAGCTCACCACGATCCCATGCTTTCTGTATCCGCCTGCCATGAAGGAGCTTGTGAAAGGTCTTGCTAAAGTCCATCTAGACAACAGCTACCACCCTGCTCTCTTCAGTCATCTCTGTCACTTACTCAACAACCTCAATCATGTTTGTGAGACCCCCCTGCCCTTGTACAAAGCCATGCTGCCACTCACTAATAAGTCTGTAGTTTTCCAAATGTGAGTCAATCCTGTTCCTGAGAATCTGGTCCAATAATTTCTATACCATGATGTAAGGCTCACCGGCCTGTAATGTCCCAAATTATCCCTGTTGTCGCCTTAAACAAAGGAACAACTTTAGCTTTTCTCTGGGTCTCTGGGACTTTGTCTGGGACTAAACAGGACACATTAGATTTCGATCAAATCTCTGGCAATTTTCTCATCTGCCTCCCTCAGCATTCTCGGATAGATCCCATCACGTCCTGAGGATTTGTCTATCTTAATGCTTTTCAAGACACCCAACACCACCTCCTTTTTTATGTCAACATGCCCTAGAATAGCAACTTAGCTCCCCCTAGCCTCACCATCTACCATGTCCTGCCCCTTTGTCAATACTGAAGCAAAGGTTTCATTAGAGACCACATCTACTTCCTTCAGGTCCAGGCATAAATTCCTGCCTTTGCTCTTGAGTCGATCTACCCTTTCCTTAGTTACCTCCTTGTTCCTTATAAATGTATAAAGTGCAGGGGGATTTTCCTCAATGCTGTTTGCCAAAGACATTTCATGGTCCTTTTTAGCCCTCTTAATTCCTCGTTTGAAATCTTTTCACTGACCTTAGTATTCTGCAAGGGTTCTGTCTGGCTTCAGTTTCCTAAACCATACAAATGCCTCCCTTTTCTCTTTGACTAAACTTGCAATTTCCCTTGCCATCCAAGGTTCCTGAAGTTGCCATTTTTACAGGAACATGCTGGTTCTGAATTCTAATCAACTGGCCTTTCAAAGATTCCCACATACCCTTACACAGCCACCCCCAATCGACATTCTGCAGTTTCTGTGATAGCTAGCCTTCCCCTAATTCAGTACTTTGACCTGAGGACTGCGCTTATCCTTAACAATCAGTAACTTTAAACTATTCCCAAACTGCTGTCCCACTGATACTTCAGTCACTGGCCTAGGGCCCATTCCCCAATACCAGGCCCTTCCTGATACGACCCCTTCCCTGGTTGAATTATTTACATATTGTTTCAAGAAAATGTCCTGGACACACCTAACAAACTACCCCTGTCCAAGTCCCGGCACAAAGCGAGCCCCAGGCAGGAAGGGGCAAGTTAAAATCACCGACACAACAGAGGAAAGGCAAATCAGGGCAGGACTTATACACTTCATGGTAAGGTCCTAGGGAGTGTTGCTGAACAAAGAGACCTTGGAGTGCAGGTTCATAGCTCCTTGAAAGTGGAGTCGCAGGTAGATAGGATAGTGAAGAAGGTGGTTGGTATGCTTTCCTTTATTGGTCAGAGTATTGAGTACAGGAGTTGGGAGGTCATGTTGCGGCTGTACAGGACATTGGTTAGGCCACTGTTGGAATATTGCGTGCAATTCTGGTCTCCTTCCTATCCGAAAGATGTTGTGAAACTTGAAAGGGTTCAGAAAAGATTTACAAGGATGTTGCCAGGGTTGGAGGATTTGAGCTACAGGGAGAGGCTGGACAGGTTGGGGCTGTTTTCCCTGGAGCGTGGGAGGCTGAGGGGTGACCTTACAGAGTCATTGATAGGATAAATAGACAAGGTCTTTTTCCTGGGGTGGGGGAGTCCAGAGCTAGAGGGCATTGGTTTAGGGTGGGAGGGGAAAGATATAAAAGGGACCTATGGAGCAACTTTTTCACCCAGAGGGTGGTACATGTATGGAATGAGCTGCCAGAGGATGTGGTGGAGGCTGGTACAATTGAAACATTTAAAAGGCAGTTAGATGGGTATATGAATAGGAAGGGTTTGGAGGGATATGGGCCAAATATTGGCAAATGGGAATAGATTAATTTAGGATATCTGGTCGGCATGGACAAGTTGGACTGAAGGGTCTATTTCAATCAATCAATCAATCTTAACATAAAGGGCTGGAGGGAATGATTACAAACTCATTCACCTCTGCTTTATCCCTGTCCCCACAACAAATAATGAAGCGATTCTATTACCTCAGTCACTAACGTTGAAGTGAATGGTGATGGATTATAATCCCAGCTATTCTGACAACCGATCACTGTGGACTGGTTATATTCCCCAAGGGTCACGTTGATGAGATGAAACTGTGGCTTCAAGTACATTTCACAGGAGCTGAGGGAACCATCATTCTCCGTAGGGATACCAGCCAGCAGCCTGTCCTCCTGGGTCAGATTGAGGAAGTCCTGGGCTGCCAGATGGCAGTGATGAGAAGGAACAGCAGATAGGAAATTGTGGAGTAAGTAGTGCCAGGGTAGGATGAGCCGTGGGGCACAACTCAGGAGAAGGATTATCCACTGGAACTGTCCGAAGCCACCAACATCATGCAAAAGGTCCTCAAATTTCATCTTGGCCAGTTGCTGCCCGGGCTCCTGCACCAGAGCTGACTGCACTCCCAGTGACCGAGCCCTGTCTCTACACACACACTCCTGTATCTGGGGAGGTCTCTCTAACCCTGTCTCTTACACACACACACACACACTCCTGTATCTGGAGAGGTCTCTCTAACCCTGTCTCTTACACACACACACACACACCCCTGTATCTGGGGAGATCTCTCTCTAACCCACTCTCTCTCACACACACACACAGACACACAAACACTGGGGAGCTCAGCCCAAAAGGGGCTGCTTCCAATTTGTTGCAAATAATCAACTAACCAGATGTGATTAATTTTTTATTAGCATTGACGCATAACAGTAAAGGCTTGTGCCTCTTTTGGATTCTTCAAAACACCATGTGAGCTCAATCCAGTCAGTCAGACATGATCCCCTTGTGAGGAGTTTCAAATCCTGGCTGCTCCTAGTGCACAGATCACTCTCTGCCAGAGAGAGGAGTGTTCCCAGTGTAGCTGGGTTCATATCTCCCAACGGGACAGAGGCAGGAAGGGAGGGAAGGGCTGACTGTGGTCAGCTCCCCCTTTCTGGCTGTACACACAGGAATGGGACTGAGGTGGGCTTCCCCAGAAACTGCCATGTGGAATCCGAAAAGCCATTTACAGCAAGGCAGAAGCAGATAAGGAGCTGTGGAGCAACCGGACAGGGGCTCTCGTGGTGCAGTGGTAGTGTCACTATCTAGGAGCTTGGAGGACTGGGTTCAAGGCCCACTGGAGGTTATACAGGAAGTTTCCTGAAGAAGGGCTCATGCCCGAAACGTCGATTCTCCTGCGCCTTGGATGCTGCCTGACCTGCTGCGCTTTTCCAGCAACACATTTTTCAGCCACTAGAGGTTATGCTCTGAACAGGTTTAGAAAATATCCAGACTGACCAAACAAGGGAGAAAGGAACATGGTGCAGGTGGAAGCAGTTGATTTGGAAGTGTTATCAGCCAAAGCACATGGCTGGCTTTGGTGTGGTCCATGGATTAAAAGGAGACCGTTAGGAACAGGCAGGGATTATGACAGTGAGAGGGAATGGGGAATGCTGTGGGACAGTGCGCTTTTCTCCAGCACAAACATTCTGGTCTCGAGCAGACTGGGTCCCAGCTTCCATCCATCAGACTTTAGGGAGCAGGGAACAAATACAGACATTGCAGAGGACACTGGGAATAGGATAGTGACAAACTCCAACGAGGTGGTGATGAAGCCTCCATGATGTATTCTCATTCCCCAGATTTGGAAACAGCTGTTCTAAAGTGGAGAAATCACGTCCAGTTTTCAGCGTGAGTTTTATGACAATTTTAAACATTATCAAAAGGGAAGTTGGAGCTTGCTATTTTGTGCTGATCAGAACAAGGAGGAAGATGGAAGCAGAGAAGAAAACCAGACACAGATACAGCAGCAGGAGACGGGTTCACTGGTCGGGACATCATTGCAGCAAGACCAGTTATCCTGTGGGATCCCAGTTATCCTGTGGGATCCCAGTTATCCTGTGGGATCCCTGATATCCTGTGGGATCCCTGATATCCTGATCAATCAGCACTCATTACACATCTCCAAATCCCTCTAGAGGGCTTCTCAACAGCCCACTCTGATGGTGCTAATCCCAGTGATTACACTGTGGGAAGAGGAGAGACGTTTTAAACATAAGAACGAGAAGGGAAGCTAGCTATCCCACAATGCTGCGAGGGAGTTAACCCGCTAACACCATGCCAGCTGCCAATAAAGGGGATGGAGGGTCATTGCCAGGATGATGCCAATGACCTCAATGTTGATAACCCATCCTAAAGGTTAGATTTCCAGCTGGCAGGAGACAATGTGCCCATGATTCCAAACCAGAGGCAGATCCACCATCAGGTGGGATTCTGCTCTCAGAGAGAATACGTTAAATAAACCAAACCACAACCAGACACTGGACAAGTTGACCAGTTTATTTCAAGTGAACAGACATTGGCTACAGTTAATTCTGAACAGCTGAAAGAATCTCCCCTGACACATATAACCCTCCCAGTCTCTGTATAAACTCTCCCCCTCACATATAACCCTCCCAGTCTCCATATATACTCTCCCCTTTCGCATATAACCCTCCCAGTCTCTGTATAAACTCTCCCCCCTCACATATAACCCTCCCAGTCTCTGTATAAACTTCCCCCTTTCACATATAACCCTCCCAGTCTCTGTATAAACTCTCCCCTTTCACATATAACCCTCCCAGTCTCTGTATAAACTCTCCCCTTTCACATATAACCCTCCCAGTCTCTGTATAAACTCTCCCCCCTCACATATAACCCTCCCAGTCTCTGTATAAACTCTCCCCTTTCACATATAACCCTCCCAGTCTCTGTATAAACTCTCCCCTTTCACATATAACCCTCCCAGTCTCTGTATAAACTCTCCCCTTTCACATATAACCCTCCCGGTCTGAGACGGCTCCGAAGGTGAAGCAGGAAGCTGTCTCTGCCAAAACAGAGGCTAAATCCAAGGCCTTGAAACCAAAGGCGGCCATTTTGAAGGGAGGTCATAGTCACAGGCAGAAGAAAATTAGGACAACACCTACCTTCAGGAGACCAAAGACACTCAGACTGAGAAGGCAACCCAAGTATCCCAGAAAGAGGGCACCCAGGAGGAACAAATCCCTAGGTAAGGCCACATTTGGAGTACTGTGTGCAGTTCTGGTCGCCTCACTTTAGGAAAGATGTGGAAGCTTTGGAGAGGGTGCGGAGGAGATTTACCAGGATGTTGCCTGGAATGGAGAATAGGTCGTACAAGGATAGGTTGAGAGTGCTAGGCCTTTCTCATTGGAACGGAGAAGGATGAGGGGTGACTTGATAGAGGTTTATAAGATGATTGGGGAATAGATAGAGTAGACAGTCAGAGACTTTTTCCCCAGGTACAGCAGTGTTACAAGGTGACATAAATTTAAGGTGAAGGGTGGAAGGTATAGGAGCGATGTCAGGGGTAGGTTCTTTACCCAGAGAGTGGTGGGGGCATGGAATGCGCTGCCTGTGGGAGTGGCAGAGTCAGAATCATTGGTGACCTTTAAGCTGCAATTGGATAGGTACATGGATAGGTGCTTAAGCTAGGACAAATGTTCGGCACAACACCGTGGGCCGAAGGGCCTGTTCTGTGCTGTATTGTTCTATGTTCTATAACCCTCCCAGTCTCCTTATAAACTCCCCCCTTTCACATATAACCCTCCCAGTCTCTGTATAAACTCCCCCCCTTTCACATATAACCCTCCCAGTCTCCTTATAAACTCCCCCCTTTCACATATAACCCTCCCAGTCTCTGTATAAACTCCCCCCTTTCGCATATAACCCTCCCGGTCTCTGTATAAACTCTTCCCTTTCGCATATAACCCTCCCAGTCTCAGTATAAACTCTCCCCTTTCGCATATAACCCTCCCGGTCTCTGTATAAACTCTCCCCTTTCACATATAACCCTCCCAGTCTCTGTATAAACTCCCCCTTTCACATATAACCCTCCCAGTCTCTGTATAAACTCTCCCCTTTCGCATATAACCCTCCCAGTCTCTGTATAAACTCTCCCCTTTCGCATATAACCCTCCCAGTCTCTGTATAAACTCTCCCCTTTCACATATAACCCTCCCAGTCTCTGTATAAACTCCCCCTTTCACATATAACCCTCCCAGTCTCTGTATAAACTCCGCCTTTCACATATAACCCTCCCAGTCTCTGTATAAACTCTCCCCTTTCACATATAACCCTCCCAGTCTCTGTATAAACTCTCCCCTTTCACATATAACCCTCCCAGTCTCTGTATAAACTCTCCCCTTTCGCATATAACCCTCCCAGTCTCTGTATAAACACCCCCTTTCACATATAACCCTCCCAGTCTCTGTATAAACTCTCCCCCCTCACATATAACCCTCCCAGTCTCTGTATAAACTCTCCCCTTTCGCATATAACCCTCCCAGTCTCTGTATAAACTCCCCCTTTCACATATAACCCTCCCAGTCTCTGTATAAACTCTCCCCTTTCACATATAACCCTCCCAGTCTCCTTATAAACTCCCCCTTTCACATATAACCCTCCCAGTCTCTGTATAAACTCTCCCCTTTCACATATAACCCTCCCAGTCTCTGTATAAACTCCGCCTTTCACATATAACCCTCCCAGTCTCTGTATAAACTCTCCCCTTTCACATATAACCCTCCCAGTCTCCTTATAAACTCCCCCTTTCACATATAACCCTCCCAGTCTCTGTATAAACTCTCCCCTTTCACATATAACCCTCCCAGTCTCTGTATAAACTCCGCCTTTCACATATAACCCTCCCAGTCTCTGTATAAACTCTCCCCTTTCACATATAACCCTCCCAGTCTCCTTATAAACTCCCCCTTTCACATATAACCCTCCCAGTCTCTGTATAAACTCTCCCCTTTCACATATAACCCTCCCGGTCGCTGTATAAACTCTCCCCTTTCACATATAACCCTCCCAGTCTCTGTATAAACTCTCCCCTTTCACATATAACCCTCCCAGTCTCAAACTCTCCCATTTCACATATAACCCTCCCAGTCTCTGTATAAACTCTCCCCTTTCACATATAACCCTCCCAGTCTCAAACTCTCCCATTTCACATATAACCCTCCCAGTCTCTGTATAAACTCTCCCCTTTCACATATAACCCTCCAAGTCTCTGTATAAACTCTCCCCTTTCACATATAACCCTCCCAGTCTCCTTATAAACTCTCCCCTTTCACATATATCCCTCCCAGTCTCTGTATAAAGTCCCCCTCTCACATATAACCCTCCCAGTCTCTGTATAAACTCTCCCCTTTCACATATAACCCTCCAAGTCTCCTTATAAACTCTCCCCTTTCACATATAACCCTCCAAGTCTCTGTATAAACTCTCCCCTTTCACATATAACTCTCCCAGTCTCCTTATAAACTCTCCCCCCTCACATATAACCCTCCCAGTCTCCTTTCAAACTCCCCTGGGCTGGGCTGGGCTGGACTGAGCTGGGGTGGGCTGGGCCGAGCTGAGAGTGAGGAGCGTGAAGATGCAGCCTGTGGTAGTGCCTGTGTCACTGAGCACACAGTCTCCCTTCCTGCAGTATTACCCCTCCAGTTCCTGGGCAATCCCAATGGGTAGCATCAAACTCTCGACGTAGCCTTTAATTAGCTGAGGGATGTGCCAGGAAGGCTGTGTTTATAAACAATGGATTTGTGGTTCGTATTAGACTCTGAATTCAAACCCCACCATTTGCAGTTGTAGCAATGGGGTTCGTGGGCAGCGGTGCAGGAAGTGGAGAGATGTCCTGGAGGGCACCCACATGGGCCTCAGCTCTGCCTGTCTGTTTCTCGGATGTGTAGAACAGTCCATCTTCCTGAGTTACACCGGCACCACTCCCCTCCTCTTCCTCCGTTACGTTGGTGACTGCATCGGCGCGACCTCGTGCTCCCGCGAGAAGGTTGAACAGCTCATCCACTTCACCAACACATTCCACCCCGACCTTAAATTCACTGGACCATCTCCGACACCTCCCTCCCCTTCCTGGACCTCCATCGACGATGACCAACTTCACACTGACATTGTTTACAAACCCACCGACTCCCACAGCTCCCTGGACGACACCTCCTCCCACCCTACCTCCCAATTGCTCCGCCTCCACCATATCTGCTCCCAGGAGGACCAGTTCCACCACAGAACACACCAAATGGCCTCCTTCTTTAAAGGCCCCCTCCCAGGTGGTTGATCATGCCCTCCTGGTCCTCGCCCTCCTCCACATAAACTGCATCATCCGCCACCTCCAAACAGACCCCACCACCAGGGATATAGTTCCCTCCCCACCCCTTTCCGCCTTCCGCAAAGACCATTCCCTCTGTGACTACCTGGTCAAGTCCACCCTCCCTTCCCCCCCCCCACACCCACCCCCCCCCCCCGACCTGGCACCTTCCCCTGCCACCGCAGGAACTGTAACACCTGTGCCCACACCTCCTCCCTCACCTCTATCCAAGGCCCCAAACCAAAGGAGCCTTCTACATCCATCAGAGTTTGACCTGAACTTCCACACGTCGTTTACTATATCTGTTGCTCTCGATGCGGTGTCCTCTACACAGGGGAGACCAGAGACCTTCTCGCAGAGCGCTTTAGGGAACATCTCCGGGACACCCGCACCAATCAACCACACCGCCCCATGGTCCAACATTTGAACTCCCCCTCCCACTCTGCCGAGGACATGGAGGTCCTGGGCCTCCTTCACCGCCGCTCCCTCACCACCAGACGCCTGGAGGAAGAACGCCTCATCTTCCGCCTCAGAACACTTCAACCCCAGGGCATCAATGTGGACTTCACCAGTTTCCTCATTTCCCCTTCCTCCACTTCACCCGAGTTCCAACCTTCCAGCTCAGCACTGTCCCCATGACCTGTCCCACCTGTTGATCTTCCTACCCACCTATCTGCTCCACCCTGCTCTCTGACCTATCACCTTTACCCCCACCTCCATCCACCTATTGCACTCTCAGCTCCCTTCTCCCCAGCCCCACCACCACCCCCCTCCCATTTATCTCTCCACACCCTCGGCTCACAAGCCTCATTCTTGAAGAAGGGCTCCGGCCCGAAACGTTGATTTTCCTGCTCCTCGGATGCTGCCTGACCTGCTGTGCTTTTCCAGCCCCACGCTCCCGACTATAACCTGGTGTTGTGTGATTTTGACCATTATCCACCCCAGTCCAACCCCAGCTCCTGCCAGACCGTTGTAGGTTCCTGTCAGAGCTCCCCACCCCGTGCTGCTGCTGAGAGGAGTGAACTCACTCCCTTCTCATCACTTCGTGTTGGAGTGGGGTCTCAGTTCCAAGTCTCCGTAACACTTGAAAGCGTGACTTTCCATTGGACCCAGACAGGCCTTTGTCAGGGAATGCTGAATAGATATTCCCAGTATTTTTGTTTTTGTCGGAGCAGATCGCTTCTTTTACCACAAAAACATGCTTTGGCATGAACAGTTTAAAATCGTTATAGTTATGCGAGGTCCTGGTACCTGATCCCCCTCTCTCAGGATTTCTCATTACTTAAAATACCAAAGTAGGACCATCCCCGACTTTGCTGATTTCCCGGACTCACTCCACACTCTGAGGAAAGGATTCCATGGAAGCAGAATCCCATTAGATGGGAAATTATTTTTCCTAGTTAGTTAGAATTCCAAGGACCGAAATCAGGGCCTCCAGGTAATTATAACAGCTGGGGATGCTGTCAATCCAGAATGAAAACAGAAGGTGCTGGAAAAGCTCAGCAGGTCTTGGCAGCTTCTGTGGAGAGAAATCAAAGTTAATGTTTCGGTCACCCTTCCTCAGAACTCTAGGATCCAAGAAACATGAACTTTGATCTCTCCCCACAGATGCTGCCAGACCTGCTGAGTTTTTCCAGCATCTTCTGCTTTTGCAAGTTTTGAGAAAATCTGTAGCTCAGGTTGAGGTTCTGGATGTAAGTTTGCTCACTGAGCTGGAAGGTTCATTTTCAGATGTTTCGTCACCATACTGGGTAACATCTTCAGTGGGCCTCCAGGGGAAGCACTGGTGGCATGGCCCGCATTCTATTTATGTTTGAGTTTCCTTGGGTTAGTGACATCATTTCCTATGGTGATGTCATTTCCTGTTCTTTTTCTCAGGGGGATCCAAGTCGATGTGTTTGTTGACAGAGTTCCTGTTGGAATGCCATGCTTCTAGGAATTCTTGTCTGTGTCACTATTTGGCTTGACCGAGGATGGATGTGTTGTCCCAGTCGAAGTGGTGTCCTTCCTCATCCATATGGGAGGATACTAGTGAGAGTGGGTCATGTATTTTTGTGGCTAGTTGGTGTTCATGTATCCTAGTGGTTAGTTTTCTGCTTGTTTGTCCCATAGGAAATGATGTCACCACAGGAAATGACATCACCAACCCAAGGAGCCCAAACATATTAATAGAAAGCAGGCTCACTGAAGATGTTCCCTCATATGGTGACGAAACGTCTGAAAACTAACCTTCCAGCTCAACGAGCAAACCTACATCCAGAACCTTGTTTTTGTTTCTACTGGTGACCAGTTCAGATTCGTATCCTGATAAACTAATTGTGCTGTTGTCATGAGGAGCCATGTTTATGTATCAGTGATTAACCCTAACTTGTCACTTCTTAAACACTGTGAGAGTTCTAGTCAATGCTTGAAGCTCAATTTTACAATGACCTCGACCTTTAAAATGTCATCCTCCATCAAACTGCCCAACTGCTGTGTCGATGGACCCCCCTGTGGGATCGGAGCTGTGCCTACTTCCTCATTTCTCTGCGATCAAATAAAATGTCACTGATATGAGACATTAATTCTTGCTTCCCTCTCCCCAGAGGCTGCCAGACCTGCTGACCATTTCCAGCATTTTCTGGGTTTTCTTTGTCGAAATTAAACATTTGGAAAATTGTTCTCTGTCCTACCATAACGTGTTACACCTGTGGCTCTGCCTTGGCTGGTCTCCTGGTCAGTGCTCAGAGACAGCTGGAGATCTCCCTGCCACCTTGCAGTTAGGGGCTGAGCCTGGATTTGAGTGGAATAGCTTGTCCCCTTCCTCTCGCTCTGAAGGAGGGAATCCCACAAACCCCAGGTTAGGGTCCAACAGGTTTATTTGGAAGCACTAGCTTTCGGAGCGCTGCTCCTTCATCAAGTAGCTGTGCAGTAGCATCATCAGATACAATTTATCGCAAAATGACACTGTGATCTTCTGCTATCAATGATGTTACTACACAGCTACTTGTTGAAGGAGCAGCGCTCCGAAAGCTAGTGCTTCCAAATAAACCTGTTGGACTGGAACCTGGTGTTGTGGGATTTTTAACTTTGTCCACCCCAGTCCAACACCGGCTCCTCTACATCATCTGAAGTTGGCCATTCAGCCCATTGAGCCTGGTCTACCATTCGATGAGAACCAATGCAATCTTATCTTATCCCGGTAACCCACAATTCCCTTACTAATTTTCCCAGGATTCCTACTGTGCTCCGAAAGGTGCCTTGTCCAGTTTTAGCAAAACCTTGCTCATTTAATATTCCATTTCCCTTGACAGGAAGGCCTCATTACCCGAGAGAACCTGGATGGTTGCTTTTTGTGATTCACAGACCATAGGACAGCAACGAGAGGTCCCCATTCATCGTCACACCAGGGAATAGCACTCGGTATCAATCAACTTTCACTGTGGCTGGAGCTGGTTTGTTCCTGTACGGTCCTTTGCTAACTCCCCCACACAGTGCAGCTGATGTTGAGAGACGGTGGTAGTACCCAGCAACTCTCTGAAACCAGCTGCTCATTGAAAATCCTTGCAAATGTGTTCACACCAAAACATTACAGAAAGTAATCGCTGACAGCGGGCCCTGAAAACTCCGAAGCAAGCAATCCGATTTGTTTAATATTAACCAAATGTTCGATGCCAGCAATTTGGGATTAAAATGCTGAGATTTGAAATGTGCAGAAAAAGTACATTGCTCCTTCCTGGATTAATTACTGCTGGCTTCGCAAGAATACAAAGCGAAGCTGGGGGAAGGGGGAGTGAGCTCCTGTCTTCCAAAGAGAAGTGAATCAAGGCAGTGTACAGAGACGCTGCGATTGCTTCCACCTTCAGCAGGATGAGGAGTCACTCCCGGCTCCCTGTGCATCTCGGAGGAAGTAAACGATACATGCTGTGTTCTGGTTTCCAGCTGATACAAGTGGCATGCAGAATATATTATTTCCCATTGTTTTTACATTCTATTGGCAATGTGTAAACAGGAAGGTCGCTGCTTCATTTATATATAGTCATGGAATATTCAGGTCGGTTCTTTGCAAACCCCTGATCAAATTGCGATCTTTGACCCAAACCTGTAGCAACAGTTCACCTCGTTAGCAACTCGTGTCTGGGCACAGGAAGGAAGGAAGTGGAAAGAACACAGACCATGCCAGTCAGTGCCAACACGGTGTTCCCATTCCAGCCTCTGCCCATTACAAGTCATAACCAACAGAAGTGTTCCTTCACACAGCTCAGAGTGACCCAGGGGACTGGGCAGAGCAGCAACAGCCAATGGACAGCAGTGTGAGGAACAATGCAGGCACAATGCACAAAGTTATACAAAGTGAGGGCGAGTGCTCTCTCTCTCTCACTCCCAGTCCCCTGGACCCTCTCTCTCTCTCTCTCTCTCAGTCCCATTACCCCGGACCCTCTCTCTAAGAATGAGTTCTCTCTCAGTCCCAGAATCCCCTCTGTGAATGAGAACATGTTCTACAGTTAGTGCTGTTGTGGGTAAAGGATATTTGGTGTTGTGTTGCTGAGATGGGGCTGTTCTGCAGCGTTGGTACGGACAATGAGTGCACAGCTATTTGATCCATAATGAGGGACTGTCTTTCCTGTGTTACCCTCGGCCTGTAAGCAGAGGGGAGTGTCTGTGTGTGTGTCTCTGTGTGTCTGTTTGTATGTGTATAAGTGCGTGTCTGTGTGTATGTGTATGTGTGTCTGTCTCTGTGTGTGTGAGGTGCTGAGCCCGGGTGGCTGTGTTAGACGGTTCGATGCTGATAGCTGTGAGATGGTGCTGTGTGTGTGTGTGAGAGAGTGTGTGTGTGTCTGTGAGAGAGAGTGTGTGTGTGTGAGAGGTGCTGGCTGTGTTGGACAGTTTGATGCTGATAGCTGTGAGGTGGTGTGTGTGTGTGTGTGTGTGTCTGTCTGTGTGGGGTGTGTGTGTGTGTGTGTGTGTCTGTCTGTGTGGGGTGTGTGTGTATGTGTGTGTGTGTCTGTGTGTGTGTGAGAGGTGCTGGCTGTGTTGGACAGTTTGATGCTGATAGCTGTGAGATGGTGCTGTGTGTGTGTGTGTGTGTGTGTGTGTGTGTGTGTGTGTGTGTGAGGTAACCTGAGGCTGACAGAGCCTGGGTTAAGACCCTTGTCCATTATCTTGCAGCTTGCTGGCCTCCAGCAGCCAGTGGTCTGCCTTTGGTAACAGGAGCCTGGCTTCGGGCTCTGCTCTGGTGAACACTGGCTCCAACCGGAGACAGAGCCGGGGCCCTCACGCTACTTCCTGACAATGCAGTGTTCAGCCTCCTGCGTCGGCATGGCGACGGGCTATCAGTCCTGCTCAATGTCCGGATCCGTGGAGAGGCACTCAGGCTCCGACATGGAAGTAGGCCGGGCCGGCCACTGTACACAGAGACCTGCAGCGAACCTGGGCTCAGGAAGGACTCCACTCGCTGCTGCTTTATCCAGCCATCATGGTCAGGGACAGAGCCAGGAAGCCCTGATCCATGACTCACCGTAACCCTGAAAAAAAACCAACACCAGCCAATCAATAACCACAGGGTCACGCGGAGACAGGGTCACGGGGAGACGGGGAGACGGGGTCGCGGGGAGACGGGGTCGCGGGGAGACGGGGTCGCGGGGAGACAGAGAGACAGGGCCGCGGGGAGACGGGGTCACGCGGAGACAGGGTCACGGGGAGACGGGGAGACGGGGTCGCGGGGAGACGGGGTCGCGGGGAGACGGGGTCACGCGGAGACAGGGTCACGCGGAGACAGGGTCACGCGGAGACGGGGAGACGGGGTCGCGGGGAGACGGGGTCGCGGGGAGACGGGGTCGCGGGGAGACGGGGTCGCGGGGAGACGGGGTCGCGGGGAGACGGGGTCGCGGGGAGACGGGGTCACGCGGAGACGGGGTCGCGGGGAGACGGGGTCGCGGGGAGACGGGGTCGCGGGGAGACGGGGAGACGGGGTCACGCGGAGACGGGGTCACGCGGAGACGGGGTCACGCGGAGACGGGGTCGCGGGGAGACGGGGTCGCGGGGAGACGGGGTCGCGGGGAGACAGAGAGACAGGGTCGCGGGGAGACAGAGAGACAGGGTCGCGGGGAGACAGGGTCGCAGGGAGACAGAGAGACAGGGCCGCGGGGAGACAGGGTCGCGGGGAGACGGTCGTGGGGAGACAGGGTCGTGGGGAGACAGAGAGACGGTCGTGGGGAGACAGGGTCGCGGGGAGACAGGGTCACAGAATCGAGACTGGATTTGACAGCATCATTGAGCGATTACAATGCCCCAGCAACTGAGCCGGACTCACCGTATCAATGCAGCGGCTGCAAGAGCAGATCACAGGTGACAATACTGAACACAAACTGTACCCCAGGGTTATACAGTGACAGACCTGTCCCCACCCCAGTACTGTACCCCAGTGTTACACAGTGACAGACCTGTCCCCACCCCAGTACTGTACCCCAGTGTTATACAGGGACAGACCTGTCCCCACCCCAGTACTGTACCCCAGGGTTATACAGTGACAGACCTGTCCCCACCCCAGTACTGTACCCCAGGGTTATACAGTGACAGGCCTGTCCCCACCCCAGTACTGTATCCCAGTGTTATACAGTGACAGACCTGTCCCCACCCCAGTACTGTACCCCAGTGTTATACAGTGACAGGCCTGTCCCCACCCCAGTACTGTATCCCAGTGTTATACAGTGACAGACCTGTCCCCACCCCAGTACTGTACCCCAGTGTTACACAGTGACAGACCTGTCCCCACCCCAGTACTGTACCCCAGGGTTATACAGTGACAGACCTGTCCCCACCCCAGGGTTATACAGTGACAGACCTGTCCCCACCCCAGTACTGTACCCCAGGGTTATACAGTGACAGACCTGTCCCCACCCCAGTACTGTATCCCAGTGTTATACAGTGACACACGTGTTTGAGGTAATTCTGAACGATCGGTTTTCCATGTCTTTGGAGCAGTGAGTGATGAGTGATGAGTGATGAGTGATTAGTGATTAGTCAGCATGGTTTTGGTTGAGGGAATTCATGTCCCACAAACATGACTGACCTTTTTGAGGAAGTGAACACGTGGCCAAGATGATGCAGAAGGTATATGGCTATGCTTGCCTTCATCCGCCAGGGTAGGGAGCCCAGAGCTGGGAAACCATGCTGCAGCTTTCTCAAACCCCTTGGGAAGCTGCATGGGGAGCGTTGTGTGGGCGTGGTCACCACATTACCAGAAGGAAGTGGAAGCTTTGGGGAGAGAGCAGGGAAGGTTCACCAGGACGTTCCCTGGTCTCAAGGGCATTGGCCATGGGGAAAGGTTACAAAGACTGGGATTATATTCACTGGAGGCTGAGGGGAGATCATATAGAGGTCTACAATATTATGACAGGAATAGATAGAGTGTATAGTCAGGGCCTTTTCCCCAGGAGAGTTTCAATTCCAAGGGGACACAGGTTCAAGGTGAGAAGGTTAAAGTTTAAGGGAGACGTGGGAGGGAAGTTTTTCACACAGAGTGGTCGGAGCGTGGAACCCACTGCTGGAAGGGGTGGTGGAAGCAGGCATGTTGGGGACATTTAAGGGGCATCTGGATGGTTCTGTGAACAGGAAGGGAATAGTGTGAGACTGACCCAGTAGGGGCAGAAGGTTTGTTTCGAGTTTCGTTAGGGCAAGACGATCAGCTTGGGAAGGCCAAAGGCTCTGTTCCTGTGCTGTGCGTCTCTTCTGTTCTGATCGATGAGGGCAGAGCTAGAGAATGTCGTTTACCAATTAGTCTACCGTGTGGAACCTTGTCAAAGGCTTTCCTAAAATCCATGGAAAGTTCGGTCACATGGGATTCAGGATGAGCGTGGTAATTGGATACCTGGCCCCCAGACTCCAGCCTCCTGCCCCCGGTCCCCAGCCTCCTGCCCCCGGTCCCCAGTCTCCCAGCCTCCTGCCCCTAGCCCCGGTCCCCAGCCTCCTGCCCCCGGTCCTCAGCCTCCTGCCCCTGACCCCGGGTTCCCGGCCTCCTGCCCCTGGCCCCTGGCCCCCGGTCCCCAGCCTCCTGCCCCTGGCCCCCGGTCTCCCGGCCTCCTGCCCCGGTCCCCAGCCTCCTGCCCCTGCCCCCGGTCCCCAGCCTCCTGCCCCTGCCCCCGGTCCCCAGCCTCCTGCCCCTGCCCCCGGCCCTGGTCTCCCAGCCTCCTGCCCCTGCCCCCGGTCTCCCAGCCTCCTGCCCCCGGCCCCGGTCTCCCAGCCTCCTGCCCCCGGCCCCGGTCTCCCAGCCTCCTGCCCCCGGCCCCGGTCTCCCAGCCTCCTGCCCCTGCCCCTGGCCTCCTGCCCCTGCCCCTGTCCCCGGCCTGGCTGTGCTGAAAGGATTGCTCATGTTCCCACCCTAGTTGCAGGTTTCGGTGTCAGAGACACTGAACTTGCTGATGTTTACCTGTGGGTGGCTGGCTGTTTTACGATGCTGCTGTGGGGAGAGCTGACCACTGATGAAGCCTTCCCCAGGGTGATAGGCCGCGGGATCTTGCTCTTGCTGCTCCCTGCCTGGTGGGGCCGGGCAGGCTGGGAGTAGGCCTCACTCCCCTTGGCCGCTCTGTTGAGGGAACTGTCAGAGTTGGTGTCCTCCTCAGAGGCTGTCATTGGTGAACTTCCTGAGGCTGCCCTTCGTTCTTCCCCTGAGGAAGCTGAGGAAGAAGTGAGTGAGGAAAGATGTATGAGCCGACATTGCCTCTTGTTCATCAGCGCGCGAGCTAAATCCAGGTGCCTGGACCTCCTCTGGCTCAGTCTTGTCTTGAAGGAGACTGATGCTGAGTGATCTGATCCCGTATCCTCCTCTGACATCAACACTGGAATCCGACTCTTCCTTTGGGAACTGGTTGCTGTGCTCAGAGAGCCATCTCCAGTCAGGGTCTTGCTCCTTTCTCCCTCTCCCTCCTGCCTGGTCTTTGCCTCAGGCGAGTGCCTGGGCTCCACTCGGCCTACAGGTTCAGGCTCGGGTGTCCTCTCCAGCGAGTCTTCTCCTGTTCCCACCCCATTCTGGACCCTCGCCTCCCCACCTTGGGGTGCAGTTGGACTGGGGGCTGTGGGCTGTCCATGCTCCATGGAGTAGCCGCCATTTTGTGTTTCCCGGGGCTGGAAGAACTCGTAATGATCATGAGGCAGGAGTTGTCCACTGGAAGACATGATGTTGAGGTGGGTCTTCTCAGCAATGTGCAGGAAGGTGCGTTCAACCTTGGTGAAGGGACAGGAGGTCACCGCAGTGACAACGGGGCAGAGTGGCTTCGTTTCAGACTTGATGATGGATGAGAGTGTTCCAGGTTCAGACACGTCCAGCTGACTGCCCAGTGCCTGAGGCCTCTCGCTCTGGGGGGTCACAGCAGCTAACGTACCAAGGTCAGGGTCAGGTGCCAGCTCCCCTGCCGTGGGTGATTTATGAAGGTCACCAGGTGAGAACAGTACCAGGGTTTTGGAGGCTTCCTCCTGTTCCTGCTCTCCATCAAATGCCGAGAGACGGCACTGGCCTTCCCTCTGATCGTCAGCCAGCAGTGTCGATGGAGCAGCTTCCTGACTGCACTCTGAGCTCTTATCACTCTGCTCACTGCTCGATTCACTCAGCTCCTTTCCTTCCTCTTGCTGCTCCCTCACATCTGCACTCTCCTCCTCCTCCTCCTCCTCGTCTTCCTCCTCCTGTTGGCCGGGCCGCTCACACTCCAGGTCAAATGTAGCAGTGAGGACCACTCGGGAGAAATCCACACGCCGTGGGCGGTCAGTGAGATCTCTCTCACTGTCCACCTCTCGGGCAGCAACAGCCCGGCTGATGGGCAGGGACCCCCTCAGCCGAAAAGGGCAGGGGAGGTCAGCAATCGTAGCCATGGGGGCAGCATCCAGCTCATTAACCGTGGGGGGCAGCACCTGAAACCAGGAAACAGACATCAGGGTGAAATCCCACACACACACTCACACTCACACACACCCCCCCACACACATACACCCCCACACACACACACACACCCACACACTCACAGTCTCACACACACACCCCCCACACACTCACTCACACACACACCCCCCCCCCCACACACTCACTCACACACACACACACCCATACACACACACCCACTCACACCCACACCCACTCCCACACACAGACCCCCCCCACACACACACACACACCCCACACACTCTCACACACACACACACACACCCACCCACACACTCTCACACACACCCCCCACACACTCACTCACACACACCCCCCACACACTCACTCACACACCCCCCCCACACACTCACTCACACACCCCCCACACACTCACTCACACACCCCCCACACACTCACTCACACACACACCCCCCACACACTCACTCACACACACACCCCCCACACACTCACTCACACACACACCCCCCACACACTCACTCACACACACACCCCCCACACACTCACTCACACACACACACACCCACACACACTCACACACACAACCCCACACCCACTCACCCCCACACACTCACACACACACACCCCACATACACACCCACACCCTCCCTCACACACACACACACCCACACACTCCCTCACACACACACACACCCCCCACCCACACACACACCCACCCACACCCACACCCACTCACACACACACACACACACACACACACACACCCCGTGACCACCACAGGCTGCAGGCAGCCACAGAGAGAGAGCCAGTCTGCCTGCCTCCTGCCCTCTGGGCCTGCAGCGTACAGACTGAGGCAGGCAGCAAGGGGTCAGTAGGACAGGGGGCACAGCAACAGTCAGGGGGGGACAACCCAGCATGGAGAGGGAGGGCTGACTGGTGAGGCACATGGGGACAGAGAGAGGAGGGACGGAGGGGCGATGGGGATGGAGGGGGGGCAATGGGGACGGAGGCGGGGCGATTGGGACAGAGGGGGGGTGATGGGGACGGGGAGGGGGTGATGGGGACAGAGGGGGGGTGATGGGAACAGGGGGGGCGATGGGGACGGGGAGGAAGGTGATGGGGACGGGGAGAGTGAAGGGGACGGAGAGGGAGGTGAAGGGGACGGAGAGGGGGGTGAAGGGGACGGGGAGGGGGTGATGGGGACGGGGAGGGGGTGATGGGGACGGGGAGGGGGTGATGGGGACGGGGGGGTGAAGGGGACGGAGAGGGGGTGATGGGGACGGGGAGGGGGTGATGGGGACGGGGAGGGGGTGATGGGGACGGGGAGGGGGTGATGGGGACGGGGAGGGGGTGATGGGGACGGGGGTGGGTGATGGGAACAGGGGGGGCGATGGGGACGGGGAGGAGGGTGATGGGGACGGGGAGAGTGAAGGGGACGGAGAGGGAGGTGAAGGGGACGGAGAGGGGGGTGAAGGGAACGGGGGGGTGAAGGGGACGGAGAGGGGGGTGAAGGGAACGGGGGGGTGAAGGGGACGGAGAGGGGGGTGAAGGGGATGGAGGGGACGGGGACGGGGATGACGGGAACGGGGGGGGGGATGGGGGGGTGAAGGGGATGGAGGGGACGGGGACGGGGGGGGTGGGGGGGTGATGGGATGGAGTTGGGCAGTGATGGGGAGTGGAGGGTGGGTGTGTCATGGTTGGGGTGGGGGTGGGGCATTGATCAGGAATAGGTGATTGTGAGAGGGAGTTTATCACTGAGTGACCCGAGTTGGCTGGAGCCTGGTCTCTGTGACACTGGGGGAGGCTGAGGTGGATCATGCTCTCGGCCCTTCTGACTGAAGATTGCTATGAAAGTTCCAGCCTTCTCCTTTACCCTGATGGGCTGGGCTCCTCCATCATTGAGGAGGGGGAGATTTGTGGAGCCTCCCCCCCCCCCCCCCCCCCCAGTGAGCTGTTTAACTGCCCCCCCCCCCTCCCCATTCACAGCTGGTTGTGGCAGGACTGCAGAGCTGAGATTGGGTCTGTTGGGTGTGGGATCCCTTCGCTCTGTCTCCCACTTGCAGCTTATGCTGTTTGGTAAGTAATCCTGTTTGGTCCCTTCACCAGGTTGGCACCTCCTCCTCAGGTCTGCCTGATGCTGCCCCCAGCATGCCCCCCCTGCTCTCCCCACTGACCCAGCGTTGATGCCCTGGCTGGGTGGTAATGGGTGAGGGGGGGATATGCTGGGCCATGAGGTTACAGACTGTGCTGGGGGACAGTCCTGCTGCTGCTGGTGGCCCACAGTGCCTCCTGGAGGCCCAGCCTTGAGTTACTCGATCAGTTTGAAGTCTGTCCCATTGAGCACGGTGATAGTGCCACACAACACGATGGAGGGGATTCTCAATGTGAGAGTGGGACATTGTCTCCACACGGACTGTGCGGTGGTCACTCTGACTGATACTGTCACGGACAGATACACCTGTAGCTGGCAGATTGGTGAGGATGGGGTCAGGTATGTTTTACCCCCTTGTTGGTTCCCTCCCTCCCCACCTGCCGCGGACCCAGCCTGGCAGCTCTGTCCTTTAGGACCTGACCAGCTCGATCAGTAATGCTGCTGCTGGGTCACTCTCGGTGGTGGGACAGTGAAACCCCCCTGCCCCCCCCACCCAGAGTACACCCTGTGTTCTTGCCACCCTCCGTGCTTCCTCTGGGAGGATGGTACATGGTAATCAGCAGGAGGTTTCCTTCTCCATGTTTAACCTGAAGCCATGAGACCTCATGGGATCCAGAGTCAATGTTGGAGACTCCCAGAGTAACTCCCTCCCGATGGTATCCCACTGGGTCTGTCCTACCGGTGAGACAGGAGCTGCACTGGCCCCTTTTGCAGCAGCAGAGAGCAAGTAGAGGAGCCACTCAGTTGGTTGGGTTCAGATTTCCCAAAGGCATTTGACCTCACAAAAACCTGTGGGGTTGGAGCCCGTGTGTTGGTGTGGATAGAGAACTAGCTGATGGGCAGGAAGCAGCAAGTGGGGGATCAGGGGATTGTTTTCAGGCTGGTGACCTGTCATCACTGCAGTTCCACAGGGATCACTGCTGGGACCACAACTGTTTACAACGTGCATTAATGACTGGGAGAGGGGAGGGAGGGAGGGAATGGACTGGCCAACACTTACATACGGCACATGAATAGGTGGAACGGCAGCTTGTGAGGGGGATACAAACAGTTTACAGAGAGATACTGATACATACTGCACAGAAACAGACCCTTCAGCCCAACTCGTCCAAAACTGAACTAGTCCCATCTGCAATTGACCCATATCCCTCCAAACCCTTCCTATTCATATACCCATCCAGAAGCCTTTTAAATGTTGCAATTGTACCAGCCTCCACCACATCCTCTGGCAGCTCATTCCATACACGTACCACCCTCTGCGGGAAAATGCTCTTCAGGCACCTTTTAAATGTTTCCCCCCTCACCTTAAAGCGATATTCCCTGGTTTTAGACTCCCCTATTCTTTACTTATGGCTCTCAGAATTTTATAAACCTCGAGAGTTAAATGGGAATAAAGTTGGAAAATGGAGTGTAATGTGGGAAAATGGAAGGGACAGCAAAGGGACAGAGTTTTGATTAAATGGAGAGAGAGAGAGACTGCAGGAAGCTGCAGCACAGAGGGACTGCGGGGGGGGATGTGCATAAACACAGACAGCTAGCACCCAGGTACAGCAGGTAATCAGGACTCTCTGACAGTGCGGCACTCCCTCAGCACTGACCCTCCGACAGTGCGGCACTCCCACAGCACTGACCCACCGACAGTGCGGCCCTCCCACAGCACTGACCCTCCGACAGTGCGGCCCTCCCTCAGCACTGACCCTCCGACAGTGCGGCCCTCCCTCAGCACTGACCCTCCGACAGTGCGGCCCTCCCTCAGCACTGACCCTCCGACAGTGCGGCCCTCCCTCAGCACTGACCCTCCGACAGTGCGGCCCTCCCTCAGCACTGACCCTCCGACAGTGCGGCCCTCCCTCAGCACTGACCCTCCGACAGTGCGGCCCTCCCTCAGCACTGACCCTCCGACAGTGCGGCCCTCCCTCAGCACTGACCCTCCGACAGTGCGGCGCTCCCTCAGCACTGACCCTCCGACAGTGCGGCACTCCCTCAGCACTGACCCTCTGACAGTGCCATGTTCCCTGGGCATTGACCCTGTCACACTGATGAAATTGGTAAAACATTGATCTCATCTTATCAACTTTGAATTTGTGGTTTTAGCATTGAGGTATTGTGACTGTCAGAGTGCCTGGTGTACGTTTGGGGATTGTTGTGTTGAATGGCACTGTGGCAGAAGCTGATATCTGAGTACGAATATCAGGAAGGAAAGCTCACCTTCTGTGATTGTCATAACTCCGCAGTGAGTTCATTGCTCCCACTTTACACAGGCTGTCTATCGGCCTACATATGGCGGCACACATTTCAGGTACGTCAGAAATGGAGGTTAGAAGGGGTGGGTTGCTAAAGGATTTGTGGTCATTGGGATGAGTGCTTCAAAATGTATTGCTGGAAAAGCGCAGCAGGTCAGGCAGCATCAAAGGAGCAGGAGAATCGACGTTTCGGGCATAAGCCCTTCTTATCTGCAGTCCTCCCTTCCTCCATTGGGATAAGTGCCCATTTTGTGGTACTTAGATTACTTACAGTGTGGAAACAGGCCCTTCGGCCCAACAAGTCCACAGTGACCCGCTGAAGCGGCGACCCACCCATTCCCCTACATTTACCCCCTCACCTAACACTACGGTCAATTTAGCATGGCCAGTTCACCTGACCCGCACATCTTTGGACTGTGGGAGGAAACCGGAGCACCCGGAGGAAACCCACGCAGACACGGGGAGAACGTGCAAACTCCACACAGTCAGTCGCCTGAGTCGGGAATTGAACCCGGGTCTCTGGCGCTGTGAGGCAGCAGTGCTAACCACTGTGCCACTGTACCGCCCATGGTAGTTGTTGTAGGTGTAGACTCAGTCAGCAGAAGGGCCTGTTTGTGCCTGCTTGACTCTGCGCTGTCATTTGGATGTTTACAAAGTCAAAACTAACTGGGGACTGTCTATTTTTACGAAAGATAGCTGGCTTTCTGACAAACGTAACACAGGTTTTCAGACAGAAACAATCAACAGCTTTTAGTACTGTTCGCCGAGCTGGAAGTTTTTGCTGCAAACGTTTCGTTCCCTGGCTAGGGAACATCATCAGTGCTATTGGAGCCTCCTGTGAAGCGCTGCTTTGATGTTTCTTCCGGTATTTATAGTGGTTTGTTCATGCCGCTTCCGGGTGTCAGTTTCAGCTGTAGTGGTTTGTATGTGGGGTCCAGGTCCATGTGTCTGTTAATGGAGTTTGTGGATGAATGCCATGCCTCTAGGAATTCCCTGGCTGTTCTCTGTCTGGCTTGTCTGTATGAAAGTAACCACCCCAACACACACAAACGAAGCTGCATCAGGACACTATTCAAAAGGGCCACAACACACTGCAGTACACCAGAACTGCGAAAAGAGGAAGAGGAACATCTATACAAGGTATTCGCCAAAAACGGATACCCACGCAACTTTATCACCAGATGCCTAAGAGATAGACCACGGAACGAGGACATGCCACAACCAAAAGGACTAGCCACACTACCATACGTCAGGAGCGTCTCAGAACTGACAGCCAGACTACTGCGACCCTTAGGACTCATAACAGCACACAAGCCAACATCCACGCTCAGACAACAACTCACTAGAACAAAGGACCCAATAGCCAGCACGAGCCAAACTAATGTAGTTTATAAAATACCATGCAAGGACTGCACAAAATACTATATAGGACAAACAGGAAGACAGCTAACAATCCGCATCCATGAACATCAGCTAGCCACAAAACGACACGACCAGCTATCCCTAGTAGCCATACACTCAGACAACCAGCAACATGAATTCGACTGGGAAAACACTACTATCATAGGGCAAGCCAGACAGAGAACAGCCAGGGAATTCCTAGAGGCATGGCATTCATCCACAAACTTCATTAACAGACACATAGACCTGGACACCATATACAAACCACTGCAGCTGAAACTGACACCCGGAAACGGCAAGAACATCCATCAACAGACACATCGACCTGGACCCCACATACAAACTACTACAGCTGAAACTGACACCCGGAAGCGGCAAGAACAAACCACTATAAATACCGGAAGAAACATCAAAGCAGCGCTTCACAGGAGGCTCCAACAGCACTGATGATGTTCCCTAGCCAGGGAACGAAACGTTTGCAGCAAAAACTTCCAGCTTGGCGAGCAGTACCACAACAACGGACACCCGAGCTACAAATCCTCAACCAGACTTTAAAGCTTTTAGTACGTTAAGCACTGAGCAGAGAGAAACTCCCCAGCTAGGAGGAGCCTGTGGACTCAGAGTCTGTGCCGTGCTGTCAGTCACCCTCCAACCATCTGGCCCGACTCCACTGGACAGTGAGGACACAAAGATCAACACTCTCACTTCCCGTAGCAACCTCGGGTATATCCTGTCTGGTGCTGGAAAAGCACAGCAGGTCAGGCAGCATCCGAGGAGCAGGAAAATCAACGTTTTGGGAACAAGCCCTTCATCAGGAATGAGGCTGGGAGCCTCAGGGGGTGCAAGATAAATGAGAGGGGGGTGAGGCTGGGAGAAGGGAGCTGAGTGCGCGATAGGTGGATGGAGGTGGGGGTAAAGGTGATAGGTCGGAGAGCAGAGTGGAGCAGATAGGTGGGAAGGAAGATTGATGGGTGGGACAGGTCATGAGGACAGTGCTGAGCTGGAAGGTTGGAACTGGGGTAAGGTGGGCTTCACCAGTTTCCTCATTTCCCCTCCCCCCACCACGGTCTCACTCATTATACAATTAATGGTGGGGCCTTGGTTAGTGCTGTAGAACAGAGGGCCCTCAGGGTGCAGGTACATAACTCTTTGAAGTTTGGGTCACATATAGACAGGGTGATTAGAAAGGCATTTGGCATGCTCCCCTTTGAGTATAGAAGTTGGAATGTCATGCTGAGGTTGTACAGGACACCGGTGAGGCTTCAGCTGGAATCCTGTGTCCAGTTCTGGTCACCCTGTTACCAGGGGGGAGATTATTAAACTGGAGAGGGTTGAGAAAGATTTCCCAGCATGCTGCTGGGGATGGAGGGTTCGGGTTATAAAGAAAGGCTGAAAGCGAAGGAGGTTGAAAGGACCTGAGAGAAGTTTATAAAATAATGAGAGGTGCAGATAGAGTTAATGGTCAGTGTCTTTTCCCTCAGATGGGGGTTTCAAGGCCAGGGGGCACAGTTTCAGGGGGAGAGGAGGGAGATCTTAAAAAAGACACAAGGGGCAAATGTATTGATTCAGAGAGTGTTTCTCAGGCAGAGTGACACTTACTGAGGAAGTGCTAGATATGGGGACAAATTACAATGTTCAAAAGCCATTTGCATAGATCCATGAATGGGGAAGGTTTAGAGGGATACAGGCCGGGAGCAGGCAGGTGGGAATAGTGTAGTTTGGGATTATGTTCAGCGTGGACTGGCTGTGTTGTAAGACTCAGAGGGACATGGATTGGATGGAGAGACAAGGTCCTTTTTCCCAGGATGGGAGAGTCCAAATGTTTAGGGTGAGAGGGGAAAGGTTTAAAAGGGACCTGAGGAGCAACTTTTTCACGCAGAGGATGGTCCGTGTATGGAATGAGCTGCCAGAGGATGTGGTGGAGGCTGGTACAATTGCAACATTTAAGAGGCATTTGGATGGGTATATGAATAGGAAGGGTTTGGAGGGATACGGGCCGGGTGCTGGCAGGTGGGACTAGTTTATTTGGGATTATCTTTAGCACGGACTGGTTGGGCTGAAGGGTCTGTTTCCGTGCTGTATGACTCTGTGACTAAACAAGAAAACATAGACCAATCCAGCACAGAACAGGCCCTTCGGCCCTCGATGCTGCGCTGACCTGTGAACTATTTTCAGCTCGTCCCCCTATACTATCCCATCATCATCCATGTGCTTATCCAAGGATTGTTTAAATCTCCCGAATGGGGCTGAGTTGTCTACATTAGCAGGTAGGGCATTCCACGCCCTTACCACTCTCTGAGTAAAGAACCTGCCTCTGATATCTGTCTTAAATCTATCACCCTTCAATTTGTAGTTATGCCCCTTGTACAAGCTGACGTCATCATCCTAGGAAAAAGACTCTCCCTGTCTCCCCTATCTAATCCCCTGACCATCTTGTATGTCTCTATCAAATCCCCCCTTAACCTTCTTCTCTCCAATGAGAACAGACCCAAGTCCCTCAGCCTTTCCTCATAAGACCTTCCCTCCAGACCAGGCAACATCCTGGTAAATCTCCTCTGCACCTTTTCCAATCCTTCCACATCCTTCCTGAAATATGGGGACCAGAACTGTACACAATATTCCAAGTGTGGCCGCACCAGCGTTTTGTATAGTTGCAGCATGATATTGTGGCTCCGGAACTCAATCCCTCTACCAATGAAACCTAACATACCGTACGCCTTCTTAACAGCACTATCCACCTGGGTGACAGGTACATGGACTCCAAGATCCCTCTGCACATCCACACTACCAAGAATCTTTCCATTGACCCAATAATCTGCCTTCCTGTTATTCTTCCCAAAGTGCATCACCTCACATTTAGCTGCATTGAACTCCATTTGCCACCTCTCAGCCCAATTCTGCAGTTTATCCAAGTCCCCCTGAAACCTGTAACATTCTTCCACACTGACCACTACTGCACCGACTTTAGCATCGTCTGCAAATTTACTAATCCATCCACCGATGTTATGCCTGTGTCTAAGTCATTTATAAAAATGACAGACAGCAGTGGTCCCAAAACACTGATGTCACTGTTTTTTTCAGACTGGAGGCCTGTGACCAGTGGAGTGCCACAAGGATCGGTGCTGGGTCCTCTACATTTTGTCATTTACATAAATGATTTGGATGCGAGCATAAGAGGTACAGTTAGTGAGTTTGCAGATGACACCAAAATTGGAGGTGTAGTGGACAGTGAAGAGGGTTCCCTCAGATTACAACAGGATCTGGACAGATGGGCCAATGGGCTGAGAAGTGGCAGATGGAGTTTAATTCAGATAAATGTGAGGGGCTGCATTTTGGGAAAGCAAATCTTAGCAGGACTTATACACTTAATGGTAAGGTCCTAGGAGTGTTGCTGAGCAAAGAGACCTTGGAGTGCAGGTTCATAGCTCCTTGAAAGTGGAGTCGCAGCTAGATAGGATAGTGAAGGAGGCATTTGGTATGCTTTCCTTTATTGGTCAGAGGATTGAGTACAGGAGTTGGGAGGGTCATGTTGCGGCTGTACAGTACATTGGTTAGGCCACTGTTGGAATATTGTGTGCAATTCTGGTCTCCTTCCTATTGGAAGGATGTTGTGAAATGTGAAAGGGTTCAGAAAAGATTTACAAGGATGTTGCCAGAGTTGGAGGATCTGAGCTACAGGAAGAGGCTGAACAGGCTGGGGCTGTTTTCCCTGGAGCGTCGGAAGCTGAGGGGTGACCTTATAGAGGTTTATAAAATTATGAGGGGCATGGATAGGATAAATAGACAAAGTCTTTTCCCTGGGGTGAGGGAGTCCAGAACTAGAGGGCATAGGTTTAGGGTGAGAGGGGAAAGATCTAAAAGAGACCTAAGGGGCAACTTTTTCACACAGAGGGTGGTACGTGTATGGAATGAGCTGCCAGAGGATGTGGTGGAGGTTGGTACAATTACAACATTTTAGAGGCATTTGGATGGGTATATGAATAGGAAGGGTTTGGAGGGATATGGGCCGGGTGCAGGCAGGTGGGACTAGATTGGCTTGGGATATCTGGTTGGCATGGAAGAGTTGGACCGAAGGGTCTGTTTCCGTGTTGTACATCTCTATGACTCTATGTCCAATCAAACTGCTGTCTGCCAGATGATTATAAATCCAATCTCGTATAATCCTCTCCTACAACAGAAGTAAGGCTCACCGGTCTATAATTACCTGGGTCATCTCTACTGCCTTTCTTGAACAAGAGCACAACATTTGCAATCCTCCAGTCCTCTGGTACTAAACCTGTAGACAATGATGACTCAAATATCAAAGCCAAAGGCTCTGTTATCTCCTCCCTAGGTTCCCAGAGGATCCTCGGATAAATCCCATCCAGTCCAGAGGACTTAGCTACTTTCACTCCTTCCAGAATCGATAACACCTCTTCCTTACTAACCTCAATTCTTTGAAGTCTAATATCGCATACCTCATTCTTCTCCTCTATAATATTCTCCTTTTCCTGAGTGAACACTGATGAGGAATGTTCAGTTAGCCCCTCTCCGATCTCCACAGGGCCCTATTCCTACCCTAATCATCCTTTTATCCCTCACATGCCTATGGAAAGCTTTAGCATTCTCCTTTATTCTATTTGCTAAAGACTGCCCATGTATCCTCCTCATTGCTCTTCTTAACTCTCTCTTTAAATCCATTTTAGCTAATCTGTAACTCTCCATCTGAACCATCTCGTCTCATTCTCTTCTGCTTAACAAGAGATACAATTTCTGTATAAACCATGGTTCCCTTACCTTATCACTTCCTCCCTGCCTGACAGGGACATGCCTATCAAGGACACGCAATATCTGTTCCTTCAACCAGTTCCCCATCTCCATTGTCCCCATCCCCTGCATCTTGCTCCCCCATTCTATGCCTCCTAAGTCTTGCCTAATTAAAATTGCCCTTCCCCATCGATAACTCTTGTCCTGTGGCATGTACCTATCTCTCTGTATCGCTAATCGAAACGTAACTGAATTATGGTCACTCGCTCCAAAGTGTTCACCTACAACTAAATCAAACACCTGGCCTGGTTCATTACCAAGCACCAGACCCAGTGGGGCCTCCCCTTTTGTTGGCCCTTCGACATACTGTGTCAGGAAACCCTCCTGTACACATTGGACACAAACTGATCCAACTGACGTACTAGAGTTATAGCATTTCCAGTCAATGTTGGGGAAGTTAAAGGCCCCCACAATGACCACCCTGTTCCTGTCACTCCTATTCAGAACAGATTTGCCGATCCTCTCCTCCACCTCCCTGGAACTCAACGGAGATCAAGGCAATTGGAAATGGGTCACAGATACTGGCTTTCCCAGTGACACCTACATCCTGTGAGTGAATGAGAAAGTGGTGGTGATGAGCTGTTCTTAAAACACTGTGGTCCTGAAAGTAATATGACCAGAGTCCCAAACAGCACAGGGTTAGATACAGAGTCAAGCTCCCTCTACACCGGCCCCAACAAACACTGCCAAGGCTGAGACAGCACAGGGTGAGACACAGAGTCAAGCTCCCTCTACACTGTCCCCAACGAACACTGGCAAGGCTAAGACAGCACAGGGTTAGATACAGAATAAAGCTCTCTCTACACTGTCATAGAGTCATAGAGATGTACAGCATGGTCAAACACTCACAGGACAGGGACAGCGCGGGGTCAGATGCAGAGTAAGGCTCTCTCTACACTGTCCCACATCAAACATTCTCAGGACAGAGAGAGGTTAGAAGAATGGGGAATGATCTTACTGAAACATAAAACATTCACAGGGTCAATGTTGAGTACAGTTACAATGTATAAAAGACATTTGGATGGGCAAGGTTTGGAGGAATATGGGCCAGGGGCAGGCAGCCGGGACTGGTCGAGGTTGGGATTATATTCCGCACGGACTGGTTGAACTGTTGGTTTCCGTGCTGTATGACTCGAAGATGTTTGCACCGGTGGGAGAGTCTCAAAATATATTCATTTCAAACTCAGACATGAAGGTATGTATTCTCCTTGTAGCTACTGATTGTCTGGAATGGTCTACCCCAGAGAGTGTACAGACGAGATTGATGAAACCTCTGAAACATCGAAAAGTTGAGGGCTCCCAGGTGAAGCCTGGGGTGGATGTGCGATGAAATTGTTGAATGATGGAACCATGTCGGAGGGCAGTGTGGCTGACGGTGGCTCCGGTCTGTCCGGCTCCTTGACAAAGGGAGGGGTAAAGGAGGTGAGGGAGTGGCGTTGCTAATCAGGGTTAGTATCACAGCTACAGAAAGGGAGGTCATCGAGGAGGGGTTGTCTTCAGAGTCAGTGTGGATGGAAGGCAGAGACAGGAAAGGAGCAGTCACTTTATTAGGAGTTTTCTACAGGACCCCGTTGCAACAGAGACACGGAGGAGGAGATTGGGAGATAGGTTTTGTAGAGAGGCAGAAGGAACAGGGCTGTTGTCACGGGTGACTTTATCCTCCCTCATATTGATTGGAACTTCCTTACTGCAAATTGTTTGGATGGAACCATTTTTGTCAGGCGTGTCCAGGAAGGATTCCTGATTCTATATGGAAATAGGTCATTGAGAGGGGAAGCCAAATTGGATTTGGTGCTTGGCAACGAACCAGGCGAGGTGTCAGATCTCTCAGTGGGAGAGTATTTCGGTGATCGCGATCACAACTCCCTGACCTTTACTATAATCACGGAGAGGGATTGGAGCAGACAGTATGGGAAAGTAGTTAACGAGGGGAGGGAGGATTACAATGCTATTAGGCAGGAACTGTGGAGCATAAATTGGGAACAGATGTTCTCAGGGAAATGTATGAGAGAAATGTGGAGGTTGTTTAGGGAGCACTTGCTGATAGGGCTGGATAGGTTTGTCCCACTGAGGTAAGGGAGGGATGGGAGGGTGAAGGGACCTTGGCTAACAAGGGATGTGGAACATCTAGGCAAGAGGGAGAAGGAAGCTTACTTCAGGTTGAGGAAGCAAGGATTCAGACAGGTCTCTAGAGGGTTCCAAGGTAGTCAGGAAGGAACTGAAGAATGGATCTAGGAGAGCAGGAAGGGGGCATGAAAGAGCCTTGGTGAGACAGAGTGAGACCGGGGACGGAGCTGTCACTGAGACAGAGTGAGACCGGGGACGGGGCTGTCACTGAGACAGAGTGAGACCGGGGACAGAGGTGTCACTGAGACAGAGTGAGACCGGGGACGGAGCTGTCACTGAGACAGAGTGAGACCGGGGACGGGGCTGTCACTGAGACAGAGTGAGACCGGGGACAGAGCTGTCACTGAGACAGAGTGAGACCGGGGACGGGGCTGTCACTGAGACAGAGTGAGACCGGGGACGGAGCTGTCACTGAGAGAGAGTGAGACCGGGGACGGAGCTGTCACTGAGACAGAGTGAGACCGGGGACGGGGCTGTCACTGAGACAGAGTGAGACCGGGGACGGGGCTGTCACTGAGACAGAGTGAGACCGGGGACAGAGCTGTCACTGAGACAGAGTGAGACCGGGGACGGAGCTGTCACTGAGACAGAGTGAGACCGGGGACGGGGCTGTCACTGAGAGAGAGTGAGACCGGGGACGGGGCTGTCACTGAGACAGAGTGAGACCGGGGACGGAGCTGTCACTGAGACAGAGTGAGACCGGGGACGGAGCTGTCACTGAGAGAGAGTGAGACCGGGGACGGGGCTGTCACTGAGACAGAGTGAGACCGGGGACAGAGCTGTCACTGAGACAGAGTGAGACCGGGGACGGGGCTGTCACTGAGACAGAGTGAGACCGGGGACGGGGCTGTCACTGAGAGAGAGTGAGACCGGGGACGGGGCTGTCACTGAGACAGAGTGAGACCGGGGACGGGGCTGTCACTGAGACAGAGTGAGACCGGGGACGGAGCTGTCACTGAGACAGAGTGAGACCGGGGACAGGGCTGTCACTGAGAGAGAGAGAGACCGGGGACAGAGCTGTCACTGAGACAGAGTGAGACCGGGGACAGAGCTGTCACTGAGAGAGAGTGAGACAGAGTGAGACCGGGGACGGGGCTGTCACTGAGAGAGAGTGAGACCGGGGACGGAGCTGTCACTGAGACAGAGTGAGACCGGGGACGGGGCTGTCACTGAGACAGAGTGAGACCGGGGACGGGGCTGTCACTGAGACAGAGTGAGACCGGGGACGGGGCTGTCACTGAGACAGAGTGAGACCGGGGACGGAGCTGTCACTGAGACAGAGTGAGACCGGGGACGGGGCTGTCACTGAGACAGAGTGAGACCGGGGACGGGGCTGTCACTGAGACAGAGTGAGACCGGGGACGGAGCTGTCACTGAGACAGAGTGAGACCGGGGACGGGGCTGTCACTGAGAGAGAGAGAGACCGGGGACGGGGCTGTCACTGAGACAGAGTGAGACCGGGGACGGGGCTGTCACTGAGACAGAGTGAGACCGGGGACGGGGCTGTCACTGAGACAGAGTGAGACCGGGGACGGGGCTGTCACTGAGACAGAGTGAGACCGGGGACGGAGCTGTCACTGAGACAGAGTGAGACCGGGGACGGGGCTGTCACTGAGAGAGAGTGAGACCGGGGACGGAGCTGTCACTGAGACAGAGTGAGACCGGGGACGGGGCTGTCACTGAGACAGAGTGAGACCGGGGACAGAGCTGTCACTGAGACAGAGTGAGACCGGGGACGGAGCTGTCACTGAGACAGAGTGAGACCGGGGACGGGGCTGTCACTGAGAGAGAGTGAGACCGGGGACGGAGCTGTCACTGAGAGAGAGTGAGACCGGGGACGGGGCTGTCACTGAGAGAGAGTGAGACCGGGGACGGAGCTGTCACTGAGAGAGAGTGAGACCGGGGACGGGGCTGTCACTGAGAGAGAGAGAGACCGGGGACGGGGCTGTCACTGAGACAGAGTGAGACCGGGGACGGGGCTGTCACTGAGACAGAGTGAGACCGGGGACGGGGCTGTCACTGAGACAGAGTGAGACCGGGGACGGGGCTGTCACTGAGACAGAGTGAGACCGGGGACGGAGCTGTCACTGAGACAGAGTGAGACCGGGGACGGGGCTGTCACTGAGACAGAGTGAGACCGGGGACGGAGCTGTCACTGAGACAGAGAGAGACCGGGGACGGGGCTGTCACTGAGACAGAGTGAGACCGGGGACGGGGCTGTCACTGAGACAGAGTGAGACCGGGGACGGGGCTGTCACTGAGACAGAGTGAGACCGGGGACGGGGCTGTCACTGAGACAGAGAGAGACCGGGGACGGGGCTGTCACTGAGACAGAGTGAGACCGGGGACGGGGCTGTCACTGAGACAGAGTGAGACCGGGGACGGGGCTGTCACTGAGACAGAGTGAGACCGGGGACGGGGCTGTCACTGAGACAGAGTGAGACCGGGGACGGGGCTGTCACTGAGAGAGAGTGAGACCGGGGACGGGGCTGTCACTGAGACAGAGTGAGACCGGGGACGGGGCTGTCACTGAGACAGAGTGAGACCGGGGACGGAGCTGTCACTGAGAGAGAGTGAGACCGGGGACGGAGCTGTCACTGAGACAGAGTGAGACCGGGGACGGGGCTGTCACTGAGACAGAGTGAGACCGGGGACGGGGCTGTCACTGAGACAGAGTGAGACCGGGGACGGAGCTGTCACTGAGACAGAGTGAGACCGGGGACGGAGCTGTCACTGAGACAGAGTGAGACCGGGGACGGAGCTGTCACTGAGACAGAGTGAGACCGGGGACGGGGCTGTCACTGAGACAGAGTGAGACCGGGGACGGAGCTGTCACTGAGACAGAGTGAGACCGGGGACGGGGCTGTCACTGAGACAGAGTGAGACCGGGGACGGAGCTGTCACTGAGACAGAGTGAGACCGGGGACGGAGCTGTCACTGAGACAGAGTGAGACCGGGGACGGGGCTGTCACTGAGACAGAGTGAGACCGGGGACGGAGGTGTCACTGAGACAGAGTGAGACCGGGGACGGGGCTGTCACTGAGACAGAGTGAGACCGGGGACGGAGCTGTCACTGAGACAGAGTGAGACCGGGGACGGAGCTGTCACTGAGACAGAGTGAGACCGGGGACGGGGCTGTCACTGAGACAGAGTGAGACCGGGGACGGAGCTGTCACTGAGACAGAGTGAGACCGGGGACGGGGCTGTCACTGAGACAGAGTGAGACCGGGGACGGGGCTGTCACTGAGACAGAGTGAGACCAGGGACGGGGCTGTCACTGAGACAGAGTGAGACCGGGGACGGGGCTGTCACTGAGAGAGAGTGAGACCGGGGACGGAGCTGTCACTGAGACAGAGTGAGACCGGGGACGGAGCTGTCACTGAGACAGAGTGAGACCGGGGACGGAGCTGTCACTGAGACAGAGTGAGACCGGGGACGGGGCTGTCACTGAGACAGAGTGAGACCGGGGACGGGGCTGTCACTGAGACAGAGTGAGACCGGGGACGGAGCTGTCACTGAGACAGAGTGAGACCGGGGACAGAGGTGTCACTGAGACAGAGTGAGACCGGGGACAGGGCTGTCACTGAGAGAGAGTGAGACCGGGGACGGGGCTGTCACTGAGACAGAGTGAGACCGGGGACGGGGCTGTCACTGAGACAGAGTGAGACCGGGGACGGAGCTGTCACTGAGACAGAGTGAGACCAGGGACGGGGCTGTCACTGAGACAGAGTGAGACCGGGGACGGGGCTGTCACTGAGACAGAGTGAGACCGGGGACGGAGCTGTCACTGAGACAGAGTGAGACCGGGGACAGAGGTGTCACTGAGACAGAGTGAGACCGGGGACAGAGCTGTCACTGAGAGAGAGTGAGACCGGGGACGGGGCTGTCACTGAGACAGAGTGAGACCGGGGACGGGGCTGTCACTGAGAGAGAGTGAGACCGGGGACGGAGCTGTCACTGAGACAGAGTGAGACCGGGGACAGAGCTGTCACTGAGACAGAGTGAGACCGGGGACAGAGCTGTCACTGAGACAGAGTGAGACCGGGGACGGGGCTGTCACTGAGACAGAGTGAGACCGGGGACGGAGCTGTCACTGAGACAGAGTGAGACCGGGGACGGAGCTGTCACTGAGACAGAGTGAGACCGGGGACGGAGCTGTCACTGAGACAGAGTGAGACCGGGGACGGGGCTGTCACTGAGAGAGAGTGAGACCGGGGACGGGGCTGTCACTGAGACAGAGTGAGACCGGGGACGGAGCTGTCACTGAGACAGAGTGAGACCGGGGACAGAGCTGTCACTGAGACAGAGTGAGACCGGGGACGGGGCTGTCACTGAGACAGAGTGAGACCGGGGACGGAGCTGTCACTGAGACAGAGTGAGACCGGGGACAGAGCTGTCACTGAGACAGAGTGAGACCGGGGACGGGGCTGTCACTGAGACAGAGTGAGACCGGGGACGGGGCTGTCACTGAGACAGAGTGAGACCGGGGACGGAGCTGTCACTGAGACAGAGTGAGACCGGGGACAGAGGTGTCACTGAGAGAGAGTGAGACCGGGGACGGAGCTGTCACTGAGAGAGAGTGAGACCGGGGACGGGGCTGTCACTGAGAGAGAGTGAGACCGGGGACAGAGCTGTCACTGAGACAGAGTGAGACCGGGGACGGGGCTGTCACTGAGAGAGAGTGAGACCGGGGACGGAGCTGTCACTGAGACAGAGTGAGACCGGGGACGGGGCTGTCACTGAGAGAGAGTGAGACCGGGGACGGAGCTGTCACTGAGACAGAGTGAGACCGGGGACGGGGCTGTCACTGAGACAGAGTGAGACCGGGGACGGGGCTGTCACTGAGACAGAGTGAGACCGGGGACGGGGCTGTCACTGAGACAGAGTGAGACCGGGGACGGGGCTGTCACTGAGACAGAGTGAGACCGGGGACGGGGCTGTCACTGAGACAGAGTGAGACCGGGGACGGGGCTGTCACTGAGACAGAGTGAGACCGGGGACGGAGCTGTCACTGAGACAGAGTGAGACCGGGGACGGGGCTGTCACTGAGACAGAGTGAGACCGGGGACAGAGCTGTCACTGAGACAGAGTGAGACCGGGGACGGAGCTGTCACTGAGACAGAGTGAGACCGGGGACAGAGCTGTCACTGAGACAGAGTGAGACCGGGGACGGAGCTGTCACTGAGACAGAGTGAGACCGGGGACAGAGCTGTCACTGAGACAGAGTGAGACCGGGGACGGGGCTGTCACTGAGACAGAGTGAGACCGGGGACGGAGCTGTCACTGAGACAGAGTGAGACCGGGGACGGGGCTGTCACTGAGACAGAGTGAGACCGGGGACGGGGCTGTCACTGAGACAGAGTGAGACCGGGGACGGGGCTGTCACTGAGACAGAGTGAGACCGGGGACGGAGCTGTCACTGAGAGAGAGTGAGACCGGGGACGGAGCTGTCACTGAGACAGAGTGAGACCGGGGACGGAGCTGTCACTGAGACAGAGTGAGACCGGGGACGGGGCTGTCACTGAGACAGAGTGAGACCGGGGACGGGGCTGTCACTGAGACAGAGTGAGACCGGGGACAGAGCTGTCACTGAGACAGAGTGAGACCGGGGACGGGGCTGTCACTGAGACAGAGTGAGACCGGGGACGGGGCTGTCACTGAGAGAGAGTGAGACCGGGGACGGGGCTGTCACTGAGACAGAGTGAGACCGGGGACAGAGGTGTCACTGAGAGAGAGTGAGACCGGGGACGGAGCTGTCACTGAGACAGAGTGAGACCGGGGACAGAGGTGTCACTGAGACAGAGTGAGACCGGGGACGGGGCTGTCACTGAGACAGAGTGAGACCGGGGACGGAGCTGTCACTGAGACAGAGTGAGACCGGGGACAGAGGTGTCACTGAGACAGAGTGAGACCGGGGACGGGGCTGTCACTGAGACAGAGTGAGACCGGGGACGGAGCTGTCACTGAGACAGAGTGAGACCGGGGACGGAGCTGTCACTGAGAGAGAGTGAGACCGGGGACGGAGCTGTCACTGAGACAGAGTGAGACCGGGGACGGAGCTGTCACTGAGAGAGAGTGAGACCGGGGACGGGGCTGTCACTGAGACAGAGTGAGACCGGGGACGGAGCTGTCACTGAGAGAGAGTGAGACCGGGGACGGGGCTGTCACTGAGAGAGAGTGAGACCGGGGACAGAGGTGTCACTGAGACAGAGTGAGACCGGGGACGGGGCTGTCACTGAGACAGAGTGAGACCGGGGACGGAGCTGTCACTGAGACAGAGTGAGACCGGGGACAGAGCTGTCACTGAGACAGAGTGAGACCGGGGACGGGGCTGTCACTGAGACAGAGTGAGACCGGGGACGGGGCTGTCACTGAGACAGAGTGAGACCGGGGACAGGGCTGTCACTGAGACAGAGTGAGACCGGGGACAGAGCTGTCACTGAGACAGAGTGAGACCGGGGACGGGGCTGTCGCTGAGACAGAGTGAGACCAGGGACGGGGCTGTCACTGAGACAGAGTGAGACCGGGGACAGAGCTGTCACTGAGACAGAGTGAGACCGGGGACAGAGCTGTCACTGAGACAGAGTGAGACCGGGGACAGAGCTGTCACTGAGAGAGAGTGAGACCGGGGACAGGGCTGTCACTGAGAGAGAGTGAGACCGGGGACGGAGCTGTCACTGAGACAGAGTGAGACCGGGGACGGAGCTGTCACTGAGAGAGAGTGAGACCGGGGACGGGGCTGTCACTGAGACAGAGTGAGACCGGGGACGGAGCTGTCACTGAGACAGAGTGAGACCGGGGACAGAGCTGTCACTGAGACAGAGTGAGACCGGGGACGGGGCTGTCACTGAGAGAGAGTGAGACCGGGGACGGGGCTGTCACTGAGACAGAGTGAGACCGGGGACGGAGCTGTCACTGAGACAGAGTGAGACCGGGGACAGAGCTGTCACTGAGACAGAGTGAGACCGGGGACGGGGCTGTCACTGAGAGAGAGTGAGACCGGGGACGGGGCTGTCACTGAGACAGAGTGAGACCGGGGACGGGGCTGTCACTGAGACAGAGTGAGACCGGGGACGGGGCTGTCACTGAGACAGAGTGAGACCGGGGACGGGGCTGTCACTGAGACAGAGTGAGACCGGGGACGGAGCTGTCACTGAGACAGAGTGAGACCGGGGACGGGGCTGTCACTGAGACAGAGTGAGACCGGGGACGGAGCTGTCACTGAGACAGAGTGAGACCGGGGACGGAGCTGTCACTGAGACAGAGTGAGACCGGGGACGGAGCTGTCACTGAGACAGAGTGAGACCGGGGACGGAGCTGTCACTGAGACAGAGTGAGACCGGGGACAGAGCTGTCACTGAGACAGAGTGAGACCGGGGACGGGGCTGTCACTGAGACAGAGTGAGACCGGGGACGGGGCTGTCACTGAGACAGAGTGAGACCGGGGACGGGGCTGTCACTGAGACAGAGTGAGACCGGGGACGGGGCTGTCACTGAGACAGAGTGAGACCGGGGACGGGGCTGTCACTGAGACAGAGTGAGACCGGGGACGGAGCTGTCACTGAGAGAGAGTGAGACCGGGGACGGGGCTGTCACTGAGACAGAGTGAGACCGGGGACGGGGCTGTCACTGAGACAGAGTGAGACCGGGGACGGAGCTGTCACTGAGACAGAGTGAGACCGGGGACGGAGCTGTCACTGAGAGAGAGTGAGACCGGGGACGGGGCTGTCACTGAGACAGAGTGAGACCGGGGACGGAGCTGTCACTGAGACAGAGTGAGACCGGGGACGGAGCTGTCACTGAGACAGAGTGAGACCGGGGACGGAGCTGTCGCTGAGACAGAGTGAGACCGGGGACGGAGCTGTCACTGAGAGAGAGTGAGAGAGACCGGGGACGGGGCTGTCACTGAGACAGAGTGAGACCGGGGACGGAGCTGTCACTGAGACAGAGTGAGACCGGGGACGGGGCTGTCACTGAGACAGAGTGAGACCGGGGACGGGGCTGTCACTGAGACAGAGTGAGACCGGGGACGGGGCTGTCACTGAGACAGAGTGAGACCGGGGACGGGGCTGTCGCTGAGACAGAGTGAGACCGGGGACAGAGCTGTCACTGAGACAGAGTGAGACCGGGGACGGAGCTGTCACTGAGACAGAGTGAGACCGGGGACGGGGCTGTCACTGAGACAGAGTGAGACCGGGGACGGAGCTGTCACTGAGAGAGAGTGAGACCGGGGACGGAGCTGTCACTGAGAGAGAGTGAGACCGGGGACGGAGCTGTCACCGAGACAGAGTGAGACCGGGGACGGAGCTGTCACTGAGACAGAGTGAGACCGGGGACGGAGCTGTCACTGAGACAGAGTGAGACCGGGGACGGAGCTGTCACTGAGACAGAGTGAGACCGGGGACAGAGCTGTCACTGAGACAGAGTGAGACCGGGGACGGAGCTGTCACCGAGACAGAGTGAGACCGGGGACGGGGCTGTCACTGAGAGAGAGTGAGACCGGGGACAGAGCTGTCACTGAGACAGAGTGAGACCGGGGACGGAGCTGTCACTGAGACAGAGTGAGACCGGGGACAGAGCTGTCACTGAGACAGAGTGAGACCGGGGACGGAGCTGTCACTGAGACAGAGTGAGACCGGGGACGGAGCTGTCACTGAGACAGAGTGAGACCGGGGACGGGGCTGTCACTGAGACAGAGTGAGACCGGGGACAGAGCTGTCACTGAGACAGAGTGAGACCGGGGACGGGGCTGTCACTGAGAGAGAGTGAGACCGGGGACGGGGCTGTCACTGAGACAGAGTGAGACCGGGGACGGGGCTGTCACTGAGACAGAGTGAGACCGGGGACGGAGCTGTCACTGAGACAGAGTGAGACCGGGGACGGAGCTGTCACTGAGACAGAGTGAGACCGGGGACGGGGCTGTCACTGAGAGAGAGTGAGACCGGGGACAGAGCTGTCACTGAGACAGAGTGAGACCGGGGACGGAGCTGTCACTGAGACAGAGTGAGACCGGGGACAGAGCTGTCACTGAGACAGAGAGAGACCGGGGACGGGGCTGTCACTGAGAGAGAGTGAGACCGGGGACGGGGCTGTCACTGAGACAGAGTGAGACCGGGGACGGGGCTGTCACTGAGACAGAGTGAGACCGGGGACGGAGCTGTCACTGAGACAGAGTGAGACCGGGGACGGGGCTGTCACTGAGACAGAGTGAGACCGGGGACGGAGCTGTCACTGAGACAGAGTGAGACCGGGGACGGGGCTGTCACTGAGACAGAGAGAGAGAGACCGGGGACGGAGCTGTCACTGAGACAGAGTGAGACCGGGGACGGAGCTGTCACTGAGAGAGAGTGAGACCGGGGACGGGGCTGTCACTGAGAGAGAGTGAGACCGGGGACGGAGCTGTCACTGAGACAGAGTGAGACCGGGGACAGAGCTGTCACTGAGACAGAGTGAGACCGGGGACGGAGCTGTCACTGAGACAGAGTGAGACCGGGGACAGAGCTGTCACTGAGACAGAGTGAGACCGGGGACGGAGCTGTCACTGAGACAGAGTGAGACCGGGGACAGAGGTGTCACTGAGACAGAGTGAGACCGGGGACGGGGCTGTCACTGAGACAGAGTGAGACCGGGGACAGAGCTGTCACTGAGACAGAGTGAGACTGGGAGAAGACGTCAGTCTCTCAGTGTCATCTGCGGAGCCTGTGCTGGAGCCCTCAGCCATTCTCACTGCCAGCTGCTGCCATCCCTTGCCTGTGTCTGAAGCCTGGTGCCTACTGAACCGAGTGAGTGGAGGGGTGACATTCTGAGCAGACAGACTATCCCTGTGGCTGTGACGCTGTCTGTGTTAGGGAGGGGCTGGGCCAGTGGGACTGTGTCAACGTTTCCAGGCAACGTATGGTGTTAGATCTCGCTCCCAGAAACCTGTCTGAAAACAAAAGACGAGACTGTAAAGATGAATTTGTGCCTTGCAGTGGTGTGGTATAACCCACATCGCCAACCCCCCCCGGCTGTGTTTGTGTCTGGACTAACCCTGAGAAAGTGATATATCTTCCTCCCAGCCAGCCAGCACCCCACTACCCCCAGGTGACAGTGTGACAGTTCCCCAACTTTCAAATAGAGATCAAATTATTGAGCCGGACTCTGTCCCAACCATCATAGAAATTACAAAACAGAGTCAGGAGGCGAGGTGGTGTGGGGAGGGGTTGGCCAAAGGAAACGGATCATTTCAGATTGCAGGAACTAACCAATTAGGATGAGCAAATGACTAAATTAATGAATAACACGAGTCAGTCTAAGAACAGACAAAGCCAACTTCAGAAAAAGTCTGATCTCAAAAGCTTTAATAAGATCTAGGGAAATATACAGCTGATATTCCATATTGTTTACATTCTGTACAAGGGAAAAAAAAAGGCACAAATTCAAATTTACAGTTTCGTTTCAATTCTCGTGTCCATTTGTGTAGCAAGCGTCACTTTTTAGAAATTATACTTTACAATATTTTGGCATTATATACAGCTCATTCCATGCAAATCGATATTCCAGTGGCGTATACAGTACATGATTATCCAGGTAGATTTTTTTAAAAAGCCAACATCTCAGAGTGGAGCGCCTGAGAAACATGCATGGAAACCCACGTCCTTATTCACAGTATTCAAACCCCAAAGGGAACGGGATTGTCGAGAACAGAGATATAGCAGGGAGCGCCACCTGGGGGGCTGCACTTCAGCAGAGGGATTATTATCGACAGGCACCAGAGCAACACAACAGGGACACAGATGGAGAAAACCCTGCCTCCCGGAACAGTATTCCCGCTGCATACAACACCCAGCCTCCCGGTACAGGATACCCTCTGTACACAACACCCTGTCACCAAGTACAGGATACCCTCTGTACACAACACCCAGCCTCCCGGTACAGGATACCCTCTGTACACAACACCCTGTCACCCAGTACAGGATACCCTCTGTACACAACACCCTGTCACCCAGTACAGGATACCCTCTGTACACAACACCCTGTCACCCAGTACAGGATACCCTCTGTACACAACACCCTGTCACCCAGTACAGTATACCCTGTACACAACACCCTGTCACCCAGTACAGTATACCCTGTACACAACACCCTGTCTCCCAGTACAATATACTCTCTGTATACAACACCCAGCCTCCCGGTACAGTATACCCTGTACACAACACCCTGTCACCCAGTACAGTATACCCTGTACACAACACCCCATCTCCCAGTACGGTATACCATCTGTATACTACATCGTCGCCCAGTACAGTATACCCTTGGCAAACAACATCCCGTCTTTCAGGACAGTATAACCTCTGCGTACAACACCCTGTCACCCAGTACAGTATACTCTCTGTACACAACAACCCAACTCCGGCTTACAGTATATATTCTGTATACAACTCCCCATTTCCCAGTATGATAAACCCTCTGTACACAATACCCCATCTCCCAGAACAGTATACCATCTGTATACAACACCCTGTCTGCCAGCACAGTATAATCTCTGTATACAACACCCTGCCTTCTAGCACAGTATACCCTCTGTACACAACACCCCATCTCCCAGTACAGTATACCCTCTGTACACAACACCTGTCTCCCAGTACAGTATACCCTCTGTACACAACACTCCATCTCCCAGTACAGTATACCCTCTGTACACAACACCCTATATCCCAGTACAGTATACCTTCTGTATACAAAACCCTGTCTCCCAGAACAGTATACCCTCTGTATACAACACCATGCCTCCCAGTACAGTATACACTCTGTACACAACAGCCCATCTCCCAGTATAGCTTAGCCTCTGTATACAAACAGCCCAATTCCCACTTATAGTATACATTCTGTATACAACTCCCTGCTTCCCAGTACAGTATACCCTCTGTACACAACACCCCATCGCCCAGAACTGTATACCCTCTGTATACAACTCCCTGCTTCCCAGTACAGTATACCCTCTGAACACAACACCCCGTCTCCCAGTACGGTATACCATCTGTATACAACACCCTGTCTGCCAGCACATTATAATCTCTGTATACAACACCCTGTCTCCTAGCATAGTATACCCTCTGTATACAACATCCCATCTCCAGGTACAGTGTTCCCTCTGTACACAATACCCCATCTCCCAGTACAGTATACTCTCTGTATACTACACCGTCTCCCAGTACAGTATACCCTCTGTAGACAACACCCGTCTCCCAGTACAGTATACCCTCTGTATACAACACCCTGTCTCCCAGTACAGGATACCCTCTGTAGACAACACCCTGCCTCCCAATGCAGTATACCCTCTGCATACAACAACACACTGTCAGTACAGTATACCCCCTGTATACTACACCGTCTCCCAGTACAGTATACCCTCTGTACACAACACCCTGTCTCCCAGTACAGTATACCCTCTGTATACAACACCCTGCCTCCCGGTACAGTATGCCCTCTGTGTACAACCACCCATCTCCCAGTACAGTATACCCTCTGTACACTATACCGTCTCCCAGTATAGGATACCCTCTGTATACATCACCCCATATCCCAATACAGTACATCTGTATACAACACTCCATCTTCAAGTACAGTATACACACTGTATACAACACCCCGACTACAGGTATAGTATACCCTGTGTACACAACACCTCATCCCCCGGTACAGAAAACCCTCTGTATACAACACCAGTCTCCCACAACAGTATACCCTCTGTACACAACACACCATATCACAATACAGTATACCTACTGTACACAACACCCATTCTCCCAGTACAGTATACCTTCTGTATACAACACCCCGTCTCCCAGTACAGTATACCCTCTGTATACAACACCCCATCTCCCAGTACAGGATACCCTCTGTATACAACACCCCATCTCCCAGTACAGGATACCCTCTGTATACAACACCCCATCTCCCAGTACAGTATACCCTCTGTATACAACAGCCTGTCTCCCAGTACAGTATATCATCTGTATACAACACCCCGTCTCCCAGTACAGTATACCATCTGTGGACAACACACCACCTCCCAATACAGTACACGCTCTGTATACAACACCCCAGCTCCCAGTACAGTATACCCTCTGTATACAACACCCCGTCTCCCAGTACAGTATACCCTCTGTATACAACGCCCCATCTCCCAGTACAGTATACCCTCTGTATACAACACATCCCCCAGTACAGTATAACCACAGCGTACAACACCCTGTCTGTCAGTACAGTATACCCTCTGTACACAATACCCCCTTTCCAAGTACAGTATACCCTCTGTATACATCACCCCATATCCCAGTACAGTATATACTCTGTATACAACACCCTGTCTCCCAGTACACTATAACCTCTGTCTACTACACCGTCTCCCAGTACAGTATACCCTCGGTATACAACACCCTGTCTTCCAGGACAGTATACCCTCTGCGTACAACACCCTGTCTGCCAGTATAGTATACCCTCTGCATACAACACCCTGTCTCCCAGTACAGTATACCCACTGTACACAACACCCCATCTCCCAGCACCGTATTCCCTCTGTACACAACACCCAGCTCCCAGTACAGTATATCCTCTGCATACAACACCCTGTCTCCCAGTACACTATAACCTCTGTCTACTACACCGTCTCCGAGTACAGTATACCCTCGATATACAACACCCTGTCTACCAGGACAGTATACCCTCTGTATACAACACCCCATATCCCTGTACAGTATATCCTCTCCATACAACAGCCAATCTTCCAGTACAGTCCCTCTGTACACATCATTCCATCTCCCAGTATAGTATTCCCTTTGTATACAACACCCTGCCTCCCAGTACAGTACACATTCTGTACTCAACACCCCATCTCCCAGCACAGTATACCCTCTGTATACAACACCCTGCGTCCCAGCACAGTATACCTACTGTACACAACACCCCATTTCCCAGTACAGTATACCCTCTGTATACAAGACCCCGTCTCCCAGTACAGTATACCCTCTGTATACAACACCCTGCGTCCCAGCACAGTATACCTACTGTACACAACACCCCGTCTCCCAGTACAGTATACCCTCTGTATACATTATCCCGTGTCCAGGTATAGTATACTCTCAGTACACAACACCCCATCTCCCAGTACAGTACACCATCTGTATACAACACCGTCTTCCAGTACAGTATACCTACTGTACACAACACCCCATCTCCCAGTACAGTATACCCTCTGTATACAACACCCCGTCTCCCAGTACAGTAAACCCTCTGTATACAACACCCTGTCTCCCAGTTCAGTACACCTTCTGTACACAACACCCCATCTCCCAGTACAGTACACCCTCTGTATACAACACCCCATCTCCCAGTACAGTATACCCACTGTATACAACACCCCATCTCCCAGTACAGTATACCCTCTGTAAAAATTATCCCGTGTCCAGGTATAGTATACTCTCAGTACACAACACGCTGTCTCCCAGTACAGTACACGCTCTGTATACACCTTGTTTCCCAGTACAGTATTCCCTCTAGATACAGCACCCGTCTCCCAGTATAGTATACCCTCTGTACTCATTATCCCGTGTGCCAAAACAGTATTCGCTCTGTACACAACACCCCAGCTCCCAGTACAGTATACCCTCTGTATACAACACCCTGTCTCCCAGTACACTATAACCTCTGTCTACTACACCGTCTCTGAGTACAGTATACCCTCGATATACAACACCCCATCTCCCAGTACAGTACACCCTCTGTATACAACACCCCATATTCCAGTACAGTATACCCACTGTACACAACATCCCATCTCCCGATACAGTATACCCTCTGTATACAACACCCCAGCTCCCAGTACAGTATTCCCTTTGTATACAACACCCTGCCTCCCAGTACTGTACACATTCTGTACTCAACACCCCATCTCCCAGCACAGTATACCTTCTGTATACAACACCCTGCATCCCAGCACAGTATACCTACTGTACACAACACCCCATTTCCCAGTACAGTGTACCCTCTGTATACAAGACCCCATCTCCCAGTACAGTATACCCTCTGTATATATTATCCCGTGTCCAGGTATAGTATACTCTCAGTACACAACACCCCGTCTCCCAGTACAGTACCCCCTCTGTATACACCTTGTTTCCCAGTACAGTATTCCCTCTGCATACAGCACCCGTCTCCCAGTATAGTATACCCTCTGTACTCATTATCCCGTGTGCCAAAACAGTATTCGCTCTGTACACAACACCCCATCTCCCAGTACAGTATTCCCTCTGTATACAACACCCCACCTCCCAATACAGTATACCCTCTGTATATAACACCCCATATTCCAGTACAGCATACCCACTGTACACAACACCCCACCTCCCAATACAGTACACTCTCTGTATACAACACCCCATCTCCCAGTACAGTATACCCTCTGTACACAACACCCTGCCTCCCAATACAGTATACCCTCTGTACACAATACCCGATCTCCCGGAACAGTATACCCTCTGTATACAACACCCCATCTCCCAGTACAGTATACCCTCTGTACACAACACCCTGCCTCCCAATACAGTATACCCTCTGTACACAATACCCGATCTCCCGGAACAGTATACCCTCTGTACACAACTCCCCATCTCCCAGTACAGTATACCCTCTGTACACAACACATTGCCCAGTACGGTATAACCACTGCGTACAACACCCTGTCTGTCAGTACAGTATACCCTCTGTACACAATACCCGATCTCCCAGTACAGTATACCCTCTGTATACAACACCCTGCCTCCCAGTACAGTACACACTCTGTACTCAACACCCCATCTCCCAGCACAGAATACACTCTGTATACAACACCCTGCGTCCCAGCACAGTATACCTACTGTACACAACACCCCATTTCCCAGTACAGTACACCATGTGTATACAACACCCCGTCTCCCAGTACAGTATATCCTCTGTATACAACACCCTGTCTCCCAGTACAGTATACCCTCTGTACACAACACCCAGCCTCCCGGTACAGTATACCCTCTGTACACAATACCCGATCTCCCAGTACAGTATACCCTCTGTATACAACACCCTGCCTCCTGGTACAGTATACCCTCTGTATACAACACCCCATCTCCCAGTACAGTATACCCTCTGTACACAACACATCCCCCAGTACAATATAACCACTGCGTACAACACCCTGTCTGTCAGTACAGTATACCCTCTGTACACAACACCCCCTTTCCCAGTACAGTATACCCTCTGTATACAACACCCTGTCTCCCAGTACACTATAACCTCTGTCTAACACACCGTCTCCCAGTACAGTATACCCTCGGTATACAACACCCTGTCTTCCAGGACAGTATACCCTCTGCGTACAACACCCTGTCTGCCAGTATAGTATACCCTCTGTACACAACACCCGGTCTCCCAGTACAGTATACCCTCTGTACACAACACCCCATATCCCAGTACAGTATATCCTCTCCATACAACAGCCCATCTTCCAGTACAGTCCCTCTGTACACATCATTCCATCTCCCAGTACAGTATTCCCTTTGTATACAACACCCTGCCTCCCAGTGCAGGACACACTCTGTACTCAACACCCCATCTCCCAGCACAGAATACCCTCTGTACACAACACCCCATATCCCAATACAGTATACCTACAGTACACAACACCCATTCTCCCAGTACAGTATACCCTCTGTATACAACACCCCATCTCCCAGTACAGTATACCCTCTGTGTACAACACCCTGTCTCCCAGTACAGTAAACCCTCTGTATACAACACCCGATCTCCCGGAACAGTATACCCTCTGTACACAACTACCCATCTCCCAGTACAGTATACCCTCTGTACAAAACACATTGCCCAGTACAGTATAACCACTGCGTACAACACCCTGTCTGTCAGTACAGTATACCCTCTGTACACAACACCCCCTTTCCCAGTACAGTATACCTTCTGTATACATCATTCCATCTCCCAGTACAGTATACCCTCTGTATACAACACCCTGCCTCCCAGTACAGTACATACTCTGTACTCAACACCCCATCTCCCAGCACAGAATACACTCTGTATACAACACCCTGCGTCCCAGCACAGTATACCTACTGTACACAACACCCCATTTCCAGGAACAGTATACCCTCTGTATACAACACCCTGTCTCCCAGTACAGTATACCCTCTGTATACAACACCCCATCTCCCAGTACAGTATACCCTCTGTACACAACACCCTGCCTCCCAATACAGTATACCCTCTGTACACAATATCCGATCTCCCGGTACAGTATACCCTCTGTACACAACACCGCATCTCCCAGTACAGTATACCCTCTGTACACAACACCCCCTTTCCCAGTACAGTATTCCCTCTGTATACAACACCCTCTCCCCCAGTACAGTATTCCCTCTGTACACAACACCCCCGTTCCCAGTACAGTATACCCTCTGTATACAACACCCCAGCTCCCAGTACAGTATACCCTCTGTATACAACACCGCATCTCCCAGTACAGTATACCCTCTGTATACAACACCGCATCTCCCAGTACAGTATACCCTCTGTATACAACACCCCATCTCCCAGTACAGTATACCCTCTGTATACAACACCCCAGCTCCCAGTACAGTATACCCTCTGTATACAACACCCCAGCTCCCAGTACAGTATACCCTCTGTATACAACACCGCATCTCCCAGTACAGTATACCCTCTGTATACAACACCGCATCTCCCAGTACAGTATACCCTCTGTATACAACACCCCATCTCCCAGTACAGTATACCCTCTGTATACAACACCCCATCTCCCAGTACAGTATACCCTCTGTACACAATACCCCAGCTCCCAGTACAGTATACCCTCTGTACACAATACCCCAGCTCCCAGTACAGTATACCCTCTGTACACAATACCCCAGCTCCCAGTACAGTATTCTCTCTGTACACAACACCCCAGCTCCCAGTACAGTATACCCTCTGTACACAATACCCCAGCTCCCAGTACAGTATACCCTCTGTACACAACACCCCAGCTCCCAGTACAGTATACCCTCTGTACACAATACCCCAGCTCCCAGTACAGTATACCCTCTGTACACAACACCCCAGCTCCCAGTACAGTATACCCTCTGTACACAACACCCCAGCTCCCAGTACAGTATACCCTCTGTATACAACACCCCAGCTCCCAGTACAGTATACCCTCTGTATACAACACCCCAGCTCCCAGTACAGTATACCCTCTGTACACAACACCCCAGCTCCCAGTACAGTATACTCTCTGTACACAATACCCCAGCTCCCAGTACAGTATACCCTCTGTACACAATACCCCAGCTCCCAGTACAGTATACCCTCTGTACACAACACCCCATCTCCCAGTACAGTATTCCCTCTGTAAACACCCAAGCTCCCAGTACAGTATTCCCTCTGTATACAACACCCCATCTCCCAGTACATGTACCCATTTCTATCTCGGGCGACCAACTCGACACATTTACTATAAACCGACTGACTCCCACAGCTACCTAGGCTACACCTCCTCCCACCCTGCCCCCTGTAAAAACTCCATCCCATATTCCCAATTTCTTCGCCTCCGCCGCATCTGCTCCCAGGAGGACCAGTTCCAACACCGCACAGCCCAGATGGCTTCCTTCTTCAAAGACCGCAATATCCCCCCAAACGTGATCGACGATGCCCTCCACTTCCCGCTCCTCCGCCCTTGAGCCCCGCCCCTCCAACCTCCACCAGGACAGAACCCCACTGGTCCTCACCTACCACCCCACCAACCTCCGTATACAGCGTATCATCCGCCGCCATTTCCGCCACCTCCAAACGGACCCCACCACCAGAGATATATTTCCCTCCCCTCCCCTATCAGTGTTCTGCAAAGACCACTCCCTCCGTGACTCCCTCGTCACGTCCACACCCCCCACCAACCCAACCTCCACTCCCGGCACCTTCCCCTGCAACCGCAGGAAATGCAAAACTTGCGCCCACACCTCCTCCCTTACTTCCCTCCAAGGCCCCAAGGGATCCTTCCATATCCGCCACAAATTCACCTGTACCTCCACACACATCATTTACTGCATCCGCTGCACCCGATGTGGCCTCCTCTATATTGGGGAGACGGGCCGCCTACTTGTGGAACGTTTCAGAGAACACCTCTGGGACACCCGGACCAAGCAACCCAACCACCCCGTGGCTCAACACTTCAACTCCCTCTCCCACTCTACCAAGGACATGCAGGTCCTTGGACTCCTCCATCGCCAGACCCTGACCACACGGTGCCTGGAGGAAGAGCGCCTCATCTTCCGCCTAGGAATCCTCCAACCACAAGGGATGAATGTAGATTTCTCCAGCTTCCTCATTTCCCCTCCCTCCACCTTGTCTCAGTCCCAGCTGAGAGCTAGAACGGAGTTGTTCTCTCTGGTCTGTTACCCGTGCCATGTGATAGTGAGGTGAGGAACAGGGAGAGAGATCAGCTGAACACGTGGCTGTAGGGATGGTGCAGGAGGGAGGGTTTCAGGTACATGGATAATTGAGGCTCATTCTGGGGAAGGTGGGACCTGTATAAACAGGACGGTCTTCACTTGAACCAGTGGGGTACTAATATCCTGGGAAATTTGCTGGTGCTATTCGGGTGGGTTTAAACTAGCTCAGCAGGGGGATGGGAATCGGAGGTGTAGTTGCAGTGCACAGGAGGATGAGAGTAGGCAAGAATTAGGAGGCATCGAATGGGGGAGCAAGATGCAGGGGATGGGGACAATGGAGATGGGGAGCTGGTTTAAGGAACAGATATTGCGTGCCCTTGATAGGTATGTCCCTGTCAGGCAGGGAGGAAGTAATAAGGTAAGGGAACCATGGTTTACTACAGAAATTGTATCTCTTGTTAAGCAGAAGTAGGAGGCTTATGTGTTGATGACGCAAGATGGTTCAGATGAGGCGATGGAGAGTTACAGATCAGCTCGGAAGGATTTAAAGAGAGAGTTAAGAGCAAAGAGAGGATATGAGCAGTCTTTAACAGGTAGAATAAAGGAGCACCCTAAAGCTTTCTTTAGGTATGTGAGGAATAAAAGGATGATTAGGGTAGGAATAGGGCCAGTCAAAGACAGAAGTGGGAAGTTGAGAGTGGACCCTGTGGAGATCGGAGAGGGGATAAACGAACATTTCTCATCGGTGTTCACTCAGGAAAAGGAGAATATTGGAGAGGAGAATGATACACGAGATAGGAGACCAGGAAAGATCGAGGTTAGTAAGGAGGAGGCATTATCAATTCAGGAAGGAGTGAAAGTAGACAAGTCTCCTGAGCCAGATGGGATTTATCCGATGATTCTCTGGGAAGCTAGGGAGGAGATAGCAGAGACTTTGGCCTTGATATTTGAGTCGTCATTGTGTACGGGTTTAGTACCAGAGGACTGGAGGATTGCAAATGTTGTGCCCTTGTTCAAGAAAGGCAGTAGAGATGACCCAGGTAATTATAGACCAGTGAGCCTTACTTCTGTTGTAGGTAAGGTTTTGGAAAGGATTCTATGAGATTGGATTTATAATCATCCAGCAAGCAGCAACTTGATTTCAGATCGTCAACATGGTTTTGTCAGGGGCAGGTCGTGTCTCACAAACCTCAGAGTTTTTTGAGAAGGTGACCAAGCATGTAGATGAGGGTAGGGCAGTTGACGTGATATTCATGGACTTCAGTAAAGCCTTTGATAAGGTTCCACATGGTAGGCTGTTGGAGAAAATGCAGAGACATGGGATTGAGGGTGATTGAGCAGTTTGGATTAGAAACTGGCTTTCTGAAAGGCGGCAGCGAGTGGTGGTTGATGGAAAATATTCAGCCTGGAGTCCGGTTACTAGCGGTGTGCCACAAGGATCTGTTTTGGGACCACTGCCTTGCCCACTCTCCTGGTCTGTCCAAGTCCTTCTGCAGTCCCCCTGCTCCCTCACCCTGACCTGTCCCTCCACCTAGCTGTGTCTCTCCTGGGAACATAGCCGCACTGCCCTCAGTTCCCATGTCCAGACCGTTCATGTATAATGGGAGGAGCTGTGGTCCCAACACTGACCCCATGGAACTCCACCAGCCACCAGCTGCCATCCTTTATCCCCCACTCTCTGCCTTCAGCCAGTCAGCCAATCCCCTCTTTCCATGCCAGGGCCTTGCCCCTAACACCATGGGCCCTTACCCTGTCCAGCAGCCTCCCGTGTGGTACCTTGTCCAAGGCATTCTGGAAATCCAAACCGATCCCCCCCGCTAGCCCTCCCTTGTCTAACTTGCTCAAACAGATTTGTCGGTTGTGACCTCCCCTTGACAAAGGCACGCTGACTCTGTCTTATTTTACTCTGCACTTCCAAATACTCTGTCATCACATCCTTAATAATGGACTCTAAAACCTTCCCAACGACCAAGGGCAGACCAACTGACCAATAGTTTCTTGTCTTCTGCCTTCCCCTCTCTTTAAAAGGGGCAATACATTAACCATTCTCCAGTTCTCTGGGACCCTCCTGACTCCAGTGAAGCCTGAAAGATCCCACCAAAATCTGTTATTTCCTCAGCTGTCTCCTTCAAAGCTCTACGGTGTTGCCCATCTGGTTTGGGATTTATCCACCCTCAGACCTTTCCGTTTCCCCAGCACCAACCCCACCTCAGTGATGACCACGACACTCACCTCTGCCCCTGACACTCTCGAAGTTCTCCACCACTGTGTAAACTGATGCAAAGTCCTGGCCCTGTTCCTCCGCCATTTCTTTGTTCCCCATTACTACCTCTCCAGCCTCAATTTCCAGCAGTCCAATGTCCACTCTTCTCTTCTCTCCCCTCCCCCCACCCAACCTTTCAGATACCTAAAAATAAACTCGTGCGATCTTTTACATGACGAGCTGCTTGCCCTCGTGTTTCGTTATTTCTCCCCTTTTTACTTGTTGATTTCTCTTCTGCTGGTTTGTAAGCTTCCCCTCAGCTTCCCTACAATCTATGCATTCTCTTTTGCTTTTATATTGTCCCTGACTTCCCTTGTCGGCCACGGTTGCTTCCTCACCCCATTAGTAGGTTTCTTCTTGGGATTCATTTCTGCTCTTCCTCCTGAAACCCCAGCCACTGCTGCCCCATTGTCTTCCCGGTTAGACTCCCCTTCCAATTAACTCCGGTCAGTGTTCCCTCTTGTCTTTGTAGTCCCTTTTACCCTGTGGTAATCCTGTTACAGCTGATTCCAGCTTCTCCCTCTCAAACTGCAGGGTAAATTCTCCCCTGGTATGGGAGGTTCCTTCACCTTAAGTTTCCTAATCAGTTGCACATTATCTCATTCCACATCACCAAATCCAGAACTGCCTGTTCCCTCGGGGTCAGGGAGGGGGCTCTTCCACAAGCTGCTCCAAAAAACACCATCTCCTGGACAGTCCATGACTTGCCTTTCTTGGGACCGCTAACACTCTGATTTTCCCAACATACCTGCATATTGAAGTCCCCCATGATTATTGTAATAATGCCTTTAATACCTGATCCTGACTACTGCTTGGAGGCCTGTACACAACTCCCATCAGGGGGATAAAAGTCAGAGTCCTACAGCACAGAGACAGGCCCTTCAGCCCAGACTGCTCCATGCTGACCAGAATGTCCATCCACACTAACCCCATTTCCCTGCACTTGGTCCATATCCTTCTAAACCTTTCCTATTTGTCCAAATGCCTTTTAAATGTTGTTAATGTCCCCACCTCACCCACATCCTCTGGCAGCACATTCCATCTGTGTACCACCCTCTGGGTAAAAAAGTTGTCCCTCAGGTTCCCTTTTATTCTTTCCCCTCGAACCTTAAACTGATGCCCTCTGGTCCCCGACTCCCCAACCCTGGGAAACAGACTGAGTGCATTCACCCCGTCCATGCCTCTCATGATCTTATACAGCCCTATAAGGCCCCTCCTCAGTCTCCTACACTCCAACCTCTCCCTATCACTCAGACCATGGGGTCCTGGCATCATCCTGGTAAATTTCTTCTGCACTCTTTCCAGTTTAATAACATCCTTCCTGTAGCAAGGTGACCAAAACTGAACACAATACTCCAAGTGCGGCCTCACCAACATCCTGTACAACTGCAACATAACTTCCCAACTTCTATCCTCAATGCCCTGACTGATGAAGGCCAGTGTGCCCCAAGCTGCCTTCCCTGCCCTGTCTACCTGGGACTCCACTTTCAGAGAACTGTGCACCTGAACTCCCAGGTCCCTCTGTCCCACAACACTCCCTAAGGCCCGACCATTCACCATGAAACTCCTACCTTGACTTGACTTTGCTAAAATGTCACACATTTCCATATCCATATTAAACTCCATTTGCCATTTCCCCTGCTGCAATTTGTGATAACCTTCCTCACTGTCCATGATCCCGCCTGTTTTAGTGACATCAGCAAACTTCCTAATCATGCCTTGAACATTCTCGTCCAAATCATTGATATCGATAACACACAGCAATGGGCCCACACCGACCCCTAGTCACAGGCCCCAGTCCAACCAGCATCCTTCCACCATTAACCTCTGCTTCCTCCCATCCAATTTGCCAGCTCCCCCTGGATTCCGTGTGACCTAACCGTCCAGAGCAGCTTGCCTTATCAAAGGCCTGACTGAAATCCATATAGACCACATCTACCACCCTGCCCTCGTCAACCCTCCCGGTCACTTCATCAAAGAACTCTAACAAATTTGTGAGGCATGATCTCCCACTCACAAAGCCATGCTGACTGCTCCTAACCTAACCCTGTCTTTCCACATGCGTGTCTTATCCCTCCGAATCTTCTCCAGTAACGTACCTCCCACAGATGTTGGTCTTACTGCTCTATCGTTCCCAGGCTTTATTTTGCAGCCCTTCTTGAATAAGAGCACACCATTCACTACCCTCCAGTCTCCCGGGACCTCACCCGTGGCTAAGGATGATACAAAAATATCAACCAAGGCCCCCACAATGTCTTCTCCAGCCACTTGCAGTGTTCTTGGATATATCTGGTCAGGACCAGGAGATTTATCCACCTTCCTACATTCTAATACATCCTCTACTGGGATATGGACTGTCCCCGAGATATGACCACGTCTGTCGCCACGATAAACACAGAGGAGAAATATTCATTGAGGACCTTGCCCATCTCCTGTGGTTCTGCACATACATATCCACTTTGGTCCTTGAGGGGTCCTAATCTCTCTCTAGTTATCCTTTTTCCTTAAATATACTGTAAGTACCTCTTTGGATTCACCCTAATCTTCTCAGCCAAGGCTATCCCGTGCCCCCTTTTCACCCTCCTGATTTCCTTCTTCAGTAAACTCCTCCATTCCCTGTGTCCCTCCAGGAATTCCCTTGATCCCAGCTGCCTGTACCTCTTTCTTCTGGTCAAAGCCTCAATATCTCTCACTGTCCAGGGTTCCCTCTTCCTGCCGACCATCACCCTCACAGGAACATATCGACCCTGAACTCTCGCTATCTCCCTTTGAAAGGCCTCCCACTTGCTGGAGGTCCATTTGCCTGGAAACAAACTCCTCCTATCAACCCCTGCAAGCTCCTGCCTCATTCCATCAAAAGTCACTGTGCCCCAATTTAGAACTTGAAGCTGTGGACCAGGTTTGTCCCTCTCCAGAACTATTTAAAAATTAACAGGACGATAGTCCCTGGTCCCATAGTGCTCTCGCCCTGTCACCCCAGTTCCCAGTCCTGCCCTATTTCCCAAGAGGAGGGCGGGATTTGCCCCTCCCTGAGTAGGACCCTCTATGTTACTGCTTGAGGAAACTTTCCTGAACACACTTATCAAATCCCACCCCATCTAAGCCCTGATCATCCTGACAATCCCAGTTTCTGTTCGGAAAATTAAAATCCCCTATGATAACCCATTGCTCCTGCAGGTCTCCCCAGTCTCTGTGTATATTTGTTCCTCTAATTCCCCGTTGACTATCTGGGGGCCCATAGTACAACGAGGAGAAAGTGAGGACTGCAGATGCTGCAGATCAGAGCTGAAAATGTGTTGCTGGAAAAGCGCAGCAGGTCAGGCAGCATCCAAGGAACAGGAGAGTCGACGTTTCGGGCATGAGCCCTTCTTGAGGATTCCTGAAGAAGGGCTCACGCCCGAAACGTTGATTCTCCTGCTCCTTGGATGCTGCCTGACCTGCTGCGCTTTTCCAGCAACACATTTTCAGCCTGTAGTACAACCCCAATTATGTCACCATCCCCTTATTTCTTAGCTTCACCCACAAAGCCTCCCTCAGAGTTTTTCCCTTTGTAGCTCCTCAACTCGACCCATCGGAATTTCCTGCTTCCGACTCTATGTCCCATGTCACTTCTTGCTATCAATTTCATTTCATTTCTTACTTACAAGGCAACCCTGGGCCCTCTGCTCACCTGCCTGGCCTTTTGTCTCGGTGTGTATCCTTGGATATTTAGTCCCCAGTCCCGATTCCCTAGCAACCATCTCTGAGAGACCGACAACACAGTACTGGCCTATTCCCCACTGCGCTACGAGCTCCCTTCCCTTGTTTTGTAAACTGCGTGTGCACCCTCAGTCCTGCACTGTCTGTCTCCTTTCTCATAGCTGTCCCCTTGTCTGCGATGCCTGGAGTTAGGTTCCGGATTCTTCCTGTTCTCTCTCTGTGCCCTCCCCCACTTCCATAATTTTCCATACAACTGAACCGATGCCGACCCACACTCCCCACTTCTGAATTTAAAGGCCTAGTTTCTGTGATTCAGCAGGCCTCTGGTCCCAGGCTGATTCAGATGGGGCCTGCCCCTCCTTCCCCAGGTCGGGTGCTTATGACCTCTGAATTTGAACCAGTTTCTCCTATTCAATCTTTGAACCTCATGTTTACCTCTTGCATCTTGTTAACTATCTGCCAATTTGTGGCTGAAACAATAATCCAAAGACTTTTACCCTTTGGTTCTGCTTTTTAATTTCGTCCCGAGCTGCTCATACTCCCTCAATAGAACCGGTTTCCTCTTCCTACCTGTATCATAGACCATGACAACTGGATCTTTCCCCTCATTCCTGATGAAGGGCTTTTGCCCGAAACATCGATTCTCCTGCTCCTCGGACGCTGCCTGACCTGCTGTGCTTTTCCAGCACCACACTCTCGACTGTTTCCCCTCCCACTCCCGGGTTCCTCTGCAGCCCAGATGAGAGATCCTGAACCTGTGCACCAGGCAGGCAACACGCCCTTCAGGACTCTGTCATGGTCACAGAGGACCGTGCTTTCCGAGAGACTCTCACTGATGGCATTACCTAGCATGGTGACCAAACACCTGCAAACAAGCCTTCCAACTCAGTGAGCTACCTTCCATACCTACCATCAACCTGAGCTACAAATCTTCTCAAAAATCCCAAACAGAGGACAGTGTCTAGTCCCTGACTGTACGGTCCCCAATTACAGTTACATGTCACTTCCCCTCAACCTGTAACATGTTGTTATGGTCAGTTTGCTCACTTACATTCACATGGGGAGCAGGAATCTCACCTGGGGAGCAGGAATCTCTGACCTGTAAATACAAGCTGAACGGACTGAGAGTCCTTTGACATGACCCTCTGGTTCCCTCTTCCTGCCTCTCACATGGTCACACCCTCCTGTCTCTGACCACTGACTGAATTCAAGGTGGTCAGTTTAAGGGGTGTAACTGCCTGCTGAAGCTCAGGGTCCAGGTCACTCTAACCCCCTCCCCTAATGTGGGCATCTTTCAGGGGAAGTTCCTGCAGATTGGATGTAGCTAATGTAACCCCACTATTTCAAAAAGTTGGGAGAGAAAAAACTGGGAATGACAGACCAGTCGTGGTGATGGCAGCAGGGGGGGATAATGATTATAAAAGATCTAAAAGCAGAACATTTGGAAAATGGCTGGTAGGAGCGGACAGATTCAGCACAGAGTAACGACAGGGAAAGGAGCACGAGGATTATATTCACAGACATGCAGGAGATTAAGGGGGTGATCTCACACAAACCTACAAATTTGACAGGACTCGGCAGAGTAAACACAGGAAGGGTGTTCCCAATGCCCAAGGAGCTCAGAATCAGAGGTTCCAGTCTGAATACTCCGGGGTAGGCTATTTAGGAAGGAAATATGGGAAAATATCTTCACCCAGAGAGAGGGGGCATAGACCTATATGGAGTGGTGGAGCAGGCTTGAACCTGAATGGTCAAACACTGCTCTTATTATCGATATTCCCATTCTCAGCATGCCGTCCCCCCACCCCTCGTCCCGCCATCACGGAGCATGAGGACAGTGAGGAAGCCGTTTGGTATGATTTCCTTTATTGGTCACAGTATTGAGTACAGGAGTCGGGAGGTCATGTTACGGCTGTACAGGTCATTGGTTAGGCCACCGATGGAATGTAGTGTGCAATTCTAGCTTTACCCTGCTACAGGAAGGATATTGTGAAATTTGTAATGGTTCAGAAAAGATGTACAAGGATGTTGCCAGGGTTGGAGGGTTTGAGCTGGGGCTGTTTTCCCTGGAGCGTCGGAGGGTTCACTAGTGTCCTTTAAGGGAGGAAATAGCAATCCTGACCTTGTCTGGCCTAGATGTGACTCCCCACACACGGCAATGTGATGGTCTCTGAACTGTCCTTGGGCAATTCGGGATTGACAATAAATGCCATTGACACCCTCAGCTAGTGAGTGCATTAAAGAAAACATTTATAAACTCCAGAGGAGCACAGATATAATGATTAGCTGTTGTATTTTCCCCAGTGTAAAGAATCCAGAACTAGAAGGGCATAGGTTGAAGGTGGTGGGGTGGGGTGGAGGGGGTGGGGTTGGGTGGGGTGGGGCGGGCGCGGGGCGGGGGGAGGTGGGGTGGGGTGGGGGGGGGGGGGGAAGAGGAGATTTAAAAGGCACCTGAGAGGCAACTTTTTCACCCAGAGGGTGGTACGTATATGGAATGAGCTGCCAGAGGAAGTGGTGGAGGCTGGTACAATTGCAACATTTAAGAGGCATTTGGATGGGTATATGAATAGGAAGGGTTTGGAGGGATATGGGCCGGGTGCTGGCAGATGGGACTAGATTGGGTTGGGATATCTGGTCGGCATGGACAGGTTGGACCGAAGGGTCTGTTTTCGTGCTGTACATCTCTGACTCCAGTCTCCTGAGACAGTCCACCCCCACTCTATACCGTCTCCCGGGACAATCTACCCCCACTCTACATGGTCTCCCAGGACAGTCTAACCCCACTCTACACCGTCTCCAGTCTCCTGGGACAGTCTACCCCCACTCTACACTGTCTCCAGTCTCCCAGGTCAGACTACCCCCACTCTACACCGTCTCCCGGGACAGTCTACCCCCACTCTACACAGTCTCCCGGGACAGTCTACCCTCACTCTACACCGTCTCCAGTCTCCCGGGACAGTCTACCCCCACTCTACACCGTCTCCCGGGACAGTCTACCCTCACTCTACACCGTCTCCTGGGTCAGTCTACCCCACTCTACACCGTCTCCCGGGACAATCTACCCCCACTCTACACCGTCTCCCGGGACAGTCTACCCTCACTCTACACCGTCTCCCGGGACAGTCTACCCTCACTCTACACCGTCTCCCGGGACAGTCTACCCTCACTCTACACCGTCTCCCGGGACAGTCTACCCTCACTCTACACCGTCTCCCGGGACAGTCTACCCTCACTCTACACCGTCTCCCGGGACAGTCTACCCTCACTCTACACCGTCTCCCGGGACAGTCTACCCTCACTCTACACCGTCTCCCGGGACAGTCTACCCTCACTCTACACCGTCTCCCGGGACAGTCTACCCTCACTCTACACCGTCTCCCGGGACAGTCTACCCTCACTCTACACCGTCTCCCGGGACAGTCTACCCTCACTCTACACCGTCTCCCGGGACAGTCTACCCCCACTCTACACCCTCTCCAGTGTCACGGGACAGTCTACCCCCACTCTACACAGTCTCCTGTCTCCCGGGACAGTCTACCCCCACTCTACACCGTCTCCCGGGACAGTCTACCCTCACTCTACACCGTCTCCCGGGACAGTCTACCCTCACTCTACACCGTCTCCCGGGACAGTCTACCCTCACTCTACACCGTCTCCCGGGACAGTCTACCCCCACTCTACACCCTCTCCAGTGTCACAGGACAGTCTACCCCCACTCTACACAGTCTCCTGTCTCCCGGGACAGTCTACCCCCACTCTACACCGTCTCCCGGGACAGTCTACCCTCACTCTACACCGTCTCCCGGGACAGTCTACCCTCACTCTACACCGTCTCCCGGGACAGTCTACCCTCACTCTACACCGTCTCCCGGGACAGTCTACCCCCACTCTACACCGTCTCCCGGGACAGTCTACCCTCACTCTACACCGTCTCCCGGGACAGTCTACCCTCACTCTACACCGTCTCCCGGGACAGTCTACCCTCACTCTACACCGTCTCCTGGGACAGTCTACCCTCACTCTACAGAGTCTCCAGTCTCCCGGGACAGTCTACCCTCACTCTACACCGTCTCCCGGGACAGTCTATCCCCACTCTACAGAGTCTCCAGTCTCCCGGGACAGTCTACCCTCACTCTACACCGTCTCCCGGGACAGGCTACCCCCACTCTACACAGTCTCCCGGGACAGTCTACCCCCACTCTACACCGTCTCCCGGGACAGTCTACCCCTACTGTACACCGTCTCCTGTCTCCCGGGACAGTCTACCCCCACTCTACACCGTCTCCCGGGACAGTCTACCCCCACTCTACACCGTCTCCCGGGACAGTCTACACCCACTCTACACCGTCTCCCGGGACAGTCTACCCCCACTCTACACCGTCTCCCGGGACAGTCTACCCCTACTGTACACCGTCTCCTGTCTCCCGGGACAGTCTACCCCCACTCTACACCGTCTCCCGGGACAGTCTACCCCCACTCTACACCGTCTCCCGGGACAGTCTACACCCACTCTACAGAGTCTCCAGTCTCCCGGGACAGGCTACCCCCACTCTACACCGTCTCCAGTGTCACGGGACAGTCTACCCCCACTCTGCACGGTCTACAGTCTCCTGGGACAGTCTACCCCCACTCTACACAGTCTCCTGGGACAGTCTACCCTCAACAGGTCAGAATGTCATTCTGCTGTTCCCATTCAAACCAGTGTTCAGGGTCTGGACAGATCTTGGAACTCGGCAGGAGGGGTCTTTCGGGAGGTAGGCCGAGTGTGTGTGTGTGTGTGTGTGTGTGTGTGTGTGTGTGTGTGTCTGTGTCTGTGGGGGGGGGGGGTGTCTGTGGGGGGGGGGTGTCTGTGGGGGGGGTGTGTCTGTGGGGGGGGGGTGTCTGTGGGGGGGGGGGTGTCTGTGGGGGGGGGTGTCTGTGGGGGGGGGGGTGTCTGTGGGGGGGGGGGTGTCTGTGGTGGGGGGGGTGTCTGTGGGGGGGTGTCTGTGGGGGGGGGGTGTCTGTGGGGGGGGGTGTCTGTGGGGGGGGGTGTGTGTGTGGGGGGGGTGTCTGTGGGGGGGTGTGTCTGTGGGGGGGTGTGTCTGTGTGGGGGTGTGTCTGTGGGGGGGTGTGTCTGTGGGGGGGTGTGTCTGTGGGGGGGTGTGTCTGTGGGGGGGTGTGTCTGTGGGGGGGTGTGTCTGTGGGGGGGTGTGTCTGTGGGGGGGTGTGTCTGTGGGGGGGTGTGTCTGTGGGGGGGTGTGTCTGTGGGGGGGGGGGGGTGTGTGGGTGAGGGGAGGCAATGGGCCGGGGCTGGGGTGTGGGGCAATGGGCCGCTATGATCAATAGCAATAGCCTTTAAATAACAGGGAGGGGAGGAACCTTTGAAGAAAAGGATCGTGAAAGAAATGAGAGAATGGAGATTCGAGGCAGGAAGTTAGCAGCAGGCTGGGCTGATCCCGTCCAGGCTGGGCCGATCCCGTCCCGGCTGGGCCGAGCCCGTCCCGGCTGGGCCGAGCCCGTCCCGGCTGGGCCGAGCCCGTCCCGGCTGGGCCGAGCCCGTCCCGGCTGGGCCGAGCCCGTCCCGGCTGGGCCGTGCCCGTCCCGGCTGGGCCGAGCCCGTCCAGGCTGGGCCGAGCCCGTCCAGGCTGGGCCGAGCCCGTCCAGGCTGGGCCGTGCCTGTCCAGGCTGGGAACTCTTATCCCCAACCAACCTGAAAGCAAATGGGTGGGAATGAGTGAGGGCGAGGCTGGTGGATACGGTGATGATCTGAGACTGGAGAGGTTTCCCTCGGATCTGAGAAGGATGAAGGGTTACACGATTGAAGGACACGACAGGATGAAGGGGAGTGATAGGCTCGACAGGAGGAACCTGGCTCGCTTGGCAGACAGCTCATCAATTCAGGCAAAGTGGCAGTCGGATTAGAATGGGCAAGTTTTACATCTGGGGTGGAGGGTGAGTGTCTGTAACTCACTGCTCGAGGTGGTGGGGGAGGCAGGAACTCTAAACTCTTTGAAAAATGTCCCTGGATCTGCACCCAAAGTGCTGTTAGCTGCAGTGTTATGGGCTGATAGCAGGAAGATGGGATTAGAAAGGGCATCTGGGTGTCTTTGGGTTAGCATGGACCAGATGGGCTGAATGCTGCATCATTCCTATGGCTCTAAACCCAGTGACAGCCAGCAGGATGACTGAGAGTTCACCAGTGACTGTCCATGGGGCATGTCCCTTCAGCGGGGGATCTAGCCTCTGTGCATGCTCAGAGAATTGCCACAGCTCATCTCTCCATCACTGCACACTCAGGTGGAGATCTGTTCTTTACAGAAGATCATACGAAACTGGAGGAAGATGGGATCTTTCATCCTATTGAGACCACTCTGCTGTTCAACATCAATCCTGGCTGATACTGGAGCTTCACCTCCAGTAGCTCAACCACTGCCCAAATTCCCCCGATTCCCTGAGACATTATCACTGGGATTGACCCAGCTTTATACGTACAGAATGGTAGACCACAGACTGCCCTCAGAGGTAGGGGGTCCCAACAAGTAAAGCCCACATGTCAACTTGGCAATGACAAAATTAGTTTTGCATTGTGCAATGACATGAAAGTAAATAACAAAATCCATTCCATGGTGTTCCCAGCAACATCCTGGGGTTACCACTGACCAGAAACTGAACTGGCCTCACCCCATAAACACAGCAGCTACAGGAGCAGGTCAGAGGCTGGGAATCCTGCAGGGAGTAACTCCCCTCCTGTCTCCCCAAAGCCTGTCCCACCATCTACAAGGCACAGGTCAGGACTGGGAGGGAATACTCCCCACTTGCCCCTGGATGGGGGCAGCTCCAACAACACTCAAGAAGCTCAACACCATCCAGAAGAAAGCAGCCGCTTGATTGGCACCACATCCACAACCACCCCCTCACCACCCCCCCACCGACACTCAGTAACAGCAGTGTGTACCGTCCCCTCCCTCCCCCCCGCCCCCCCCCCCCAGTAACAGCAGTGTGTACCGTCCCCTCCCTCCCCCCACCGACACTCAGTAACAGCAGTGTGTACCGTCCCCTCCTTCCCCCCGCCCCCCCCCTCAGTAACAGCAGTGTGTACCGTCCCCTCCCTCCCTCCAACTCCCCTCAGTAACAGCAGTGTGTACCGTCCCCTCCCTCCCCCTCACCCCCCCTCAGTAACAGCAGTGTGTACTGTCCCCTCCCTCCCCCCACCCCCCCTCAGTAACAGCAGTGTGTACTGTCCCCTCCCTCCCCCCCCACCCCCCCCTCCCCCCCCACCCCCCCTCAGTAACAGCAGTGTGTACCATCTACAAGATACACTGCAGGAACTCACCAAAGATCCTCAGGCAGCACCTTCCAAACCCACAGCCCCTTCCATCTGGAAGGACAAGGGGCAGCAGACACACGGGAACCCCACCCCCTGCACGTTCCCCCCCAAACCCCTCCCCATTCCTGACTGGGAAATATCTCCCTGTTCCTTCAGTGTCACTGGGTCCGAATCCTGGAATTCCCTCCCTCAGGGCAGTGTGGGTCTACCCCCAGCACACGGACTGCAGTGGGTCAGGAAGGCAGCTCACCCCGACTCTCAAAGGGGGCAACTAGGGACAGGGTAATAAATGCTGGACTGAAATTACCAACTCCCTGGCTCTCCATGGCCCGGATGAATGGGCATTACTGAGTTAAGCTTCAGATACAGATTGCTTTGACTATATTACACAGCAGTGGGGAGTGTGGGGCTGGAAAAGCACAGTAGGTCAGGGAGCATCGGAGGAGCAGGAGAATCGACGTTTTGGGCAGAAGCCCTTCATCAGGAACTATGCCCAAAACATTGATTCTCCTGCTCCTCAGATGCTGTGCTTTCCCAGTGCCACTCTCTCGACTCTGATCTCCAGCACCTGCAGTCCTTCCCGTCTCCTCGAGAACACAGCAGCCAGTCAACATCTAACAACATCAAGGAGAACGAATCCAGTTCGTTTTACACCCAAACCAAATCCACATTCCTCGCTTACAACCTCCCTCATTCCATACTCAAATATCACAAACAGCTACACTCACACACCCTGATATCACTGGGACGTCCCAGACAGGAATTCCCTCCCTCCCTCCCTCACCCTGATATCACTGGGATGTCCCAGACAGGAATTCCCTCCCTCCCTCACCCTGATATCACTGGGATGTCCCAGACAGGAACTCTCTCCCTCCCTCACCCTGATATCACTGGGACGTCCCAGACAGGAATTCCCTCCCTCCCTCACCCTGATATCACTGGGATGTCCCAGACAGGAACTCTCTCCCTCCCTCACCCTGATATCACTGGGATGTCCCAGACAGGAACTCCCTCCCTCCCTCCCTCACCCTGATATCACTGGGACGTCCCAGACAGGAATTCCCTCCCTCCCTCACCCTGATATCACTGGGATGTCCCAGACAGGAACTCTCTCCCTCCCTCACCCTGATATCACTGGGATGTCCCAGACAGGAACTCCCTCCCTCCCTCCCTCACCCTGATATCACTGGGATGTCCCAGACAGGAACTCTCTCCCTCCCTCACCCTGATATCACTGGGATGTCCCAGACAGGAACTCCCTCCCTCCCTCCCTCACCCTGATATCACTGGGATGTCCCAGACAGGAACTCCCTCCCTCCCTCCCCTGATATCACTGGGACGTCCCAGACAGGAATTCCCTCCCTCCCTCCCTCACCCTGATATCACTGGGATGTCCCAGACTGGAACCCCCTCCCTCCCTCCCCCTGATATCACTGGGACGTCCCATATCTAACATCTCCAGTGTTGGGAACCCCCTGCCCAGCACTGAGTAATTGTTACATCAAAGCTGCAGCAAACTCCTGCACGGTCCGGGAATGGCCAGCTTTAGGAGGTTGTAGATTTTGGCATTGAAGCTGAGCACAGTGAGAGGCTGGATGTGGAACAGAGGGCTGGGGTTTGTTCAGGGGCCAGTGTTTGTTCAGGGGGCTGGGACTGAATGGGGCGGGGGGAGGGGGTTGGGGGGAGTGGGTTTCAGTGTAATCAGATAGCTGTGTGGAAGCGTTCCTGTTCGGCATATTACCGGGCCCACTGCTGAGAGTGACGGCCATGGCAGCTGAGGCTGTGTGTTTGTCCACACACAGCCAGCTCTGACCCTGACCCAGGGTACATCAACTCAGAAGGGCCAGGGACAGCCGGGGCGGCCCGGCCCAGCCCAGCTCCCTCTGCCAGGGTGACCCAGCCCAGCTCCCTCTCCCCCCAGGGTGACCCAGCCTAGCTCCCTCTGCCAAGGTGACCCACCCAGCTCCCTCTGGGATAACAAAAGGCTTGGAATGGGATTGCGGATCAGGTGTAGAGGGAACATTCGGAGAACGTGGATCATTGATCAGGTATGGAGAGATCACTTGGAAAGAGATGATGGATCATTCGTAGTGCTGTGCTAAGTGCTGATAGGACTGTGTGCTTACCTTTGCTAACTGGGTTAAATGACTGTACATATACGATTTGAAATCTATACATTGCATAAGGGCTTACAGTTTCCTTGGTCTCTGAAGCACACAGATACTGTCCCTGGCCCTGCTGCTGCTGAATGGGAGCCAGGGCCTGTAAGTTTCAGAGTGTTGCTGTTCCTGACTGCTAGTAGAGCCCCAGGGACAGGGACAGGGACAGGGACAGTCCCCAGACCCCGACCCCAGCCCCCAGGGGGATTCAGCTAGCGCCCCCCCAGCCCCCAGCCCCACCCTGGGGTCAGCTCTTGGACACAAAGCGAGCCCACACTTGCTGAAGCTGTGTCCGTGAGATACGGAGGACAGACGGCATCAGTCGGTGAGTGCCAGCGATGAGGGGCATGTGTCTCCGTGACGATGACGATGGTAGCCGGGCTGGGCTGCTCTCCGCTGAGCGGCTCCTCTGCAGGAAGCTGTTGCTGGGGTGTGGGTAGTGTTCAGTCTCGAGGGAGGAAGAGGAGAACACCGAGGAGGCAAGTCTCCTCAGAGGGCTATACCGCGGTGGCACAGAGTGCTGAGGCAGAGCGTCCGCCCCCTCCTCCTCCACAAACTGAAAGAGAAAGGCAGGGCAGAGCCTGGTCACACACACGGAGGCTACAATCCTGTACTCGGGGAGCTCACAGCTCAATCTCACCCACACTGCACTCAGGTTAAACTACCGAACAATGACAAGCCCACTGTGCAGTCAGTGCAGGATATAAACCACACCACGGACAGGCCATTCGAACAAACATCACCACAACGAGACCAGAAATGCTGATCACTGAGATACACAGTGTGTGTGAGAGAGAGAGAGAGAGAGAGAGTGTGAGAGAGAGCGAGAGAGAGAGAGAGAGAGAGAGAGCGAGAGAGCGCGAGCGCACGTGAGAGTGAGGTGTGTGTGAGCGTAAGAGATAGAGAGATTGTGAGAGAGAGCATGAGAGCGCGCGTGAGAGAGTGCGAGCGAGTGTGAGAGCGCGTATGAGAGCGCGAGAGTGTGAGAACGAGTGTGAGAGAGAGTGGGCAGGGCCCTGTACAGTGTGTTGTGAGAACTCACCTGTGGCTCAGAGGCTGATGGGTCGGATTCTCTCCTGGTGCAGGGAGCTGCCGGCTGGGAATGGTGTAGCGGTGAGCGGCCAGGACTCAGCAGCAGGGTTTCCCTCACACTGTCCTGCTCAGGCCTGGCCCTCACTTCGTGGCTCTTTGGGCGAACAGCTACTCCCTCAGCTCGCTCCAAGGGTCGCAGTTCCTCCGGCTCCTCATCTGTTGTTCCTGATGAGCTGGCCTCCACACCGGGCTGGAAGTCTTTCAGTTCTGTCCTATCAATGATGACCCAGTCTTTACTGTCAAAGTCCTCTTCCTCAGCCAGCGGCACGGAACGGAAAGCTGTGCTCAGTGCCTCATGTTCCACTGACGCTGAAGCCTCCATCTTGCCACTGCATGGTCTCTCAGCTGGGAGCTGGCCCATGTTCACTGACAGCAGCTGAGCCTGCTGGGAAGAGTACACGTGCCGAGATGGAGAACCCATAAAATCCATCCGTGACCTGGAACACAGCAACAGAACACATCACAGACAAACTAATCACACAACACCAAAACAAAACTGACACAGATGAGAAAGAGAGAGAGAGCGAGGGGGAGCAGAGGAGAGAGAGCGAGGGGGAGCAGAGGAGAGAGCGAGTGAGGGGGAGCAGAGGAGAGAGCGAGCGAGGGGGAGCAGAGGAGAGAGCGAGCGAGGGGGAGCAGAGGAGAGAGCGAGGGGGAGCAGAGGAGAGAGCGAGGGGGAGCAGAGGAGAGAGCGAGGGGGAGCAGAGGAGGAGGAGGAGAGGAGAGAGGGGAGGGGGAGAGGAGGAGGAGAGGGGGGGAGGAAGAGGGGGAGGAGGAGGAGGAGAGAGGGAAGGGGGGAGGAGGAGAGAGGGGGTGTGGAGGAGGGAGGAGGAGAGGTGGGAGTGGGGGAGGAGAGATGAGAGGGGGAAGGAGAGTGGGGAGGGGGAAGGAGAGTGGGGAGGGGGAAGGAGAGTGGGGAGGGGGAAGGAGAGTGGGGAGGGGGAAGGAGAGTGGGGATACAAAAATTAGCAGTGTGGTAAATATTGAGGATGACAGGGGGATTGCAACAGGCCGCTGAGATGGACTGGTCAGTGGCAAATAGAAACCCATCTGGATAAACTAGAGGTGATGCACTTGATCAGGACAAACAAGGCAGGGGAATACACGGCAGGCAGCAGGACCCTGGGAAGTACTGGGGACCAGAGGGGCCTGACTGTGGATGGACACTGGTTCCTCAGGGTTTTAGGACAGTGCATACAGTGGTCACTTGTCTTTCTGAGCTCAAGAGCAGGGAGGTGATGCTGGATCTGAAGGAAGTGTCGGTTAGGCCACAGGGAGAGGAATGTGTGCAGTTCTGGAATCCACATTCTGGGAGGGATGGGATCACACTGGAGAGGGGGCAGAGGGAGATTTCCCAGGATGGTGCCTGGGCTGGAGAGTTTCAGTGATGGAGAGAGATTGGACAGACTGAGTGTGTTTTCCTGAGGGTGGAGGGGTCTGAGAGAGGAACAGGATAGAGATGTGTAAAACTCTGAAGGACAGCAGGGGGGGGGGGGGGGGAAGATGGAAAGAATTAGACTAATGATCAATAGGCACAGATTTAACATAAGGTTCAGGGGGGTTAAAAGTGATAGAATCATCCAATCCCTACAGTGTAGAAGCAGGCCATTCGGCCCGTCGAGTCCACACTGACCTCTGAAGAGATTTACACCCAGACCCATTCCCTGACTGTATCCTTGTAACCCTGCATTTCCTATGGCTAACTAACCTAACCTGCACATCTCTGGGCATTACAGGTAATTTCTCATGGCCAATTCACCTGACCTGCACGTCTTTAGATTATGGGAGGAAACCGGAGCACCCGGAAGAAACCCACGCAGACACGGGGAGAATGTGTAAACTCCACACAGAGAGTCACCCGAGGCTGGAATCGAACCCAGGTCCCTGGTGCTGTGAGGCAGCAGTGCTAACCACTGAGCCAGTGAGGAGAATCATTTCACCCAGAGGGTGTTGGAAATCTGAAATTCACTGCCTGTCAGATGGGACAGACAGAACAGTATCACAACAGAGCAGTATTTCGATGTACACTTGTGATACCATAGGCAGACAAGGGTACAGGTCCTGTGCTTGGAGACAGGATTCGAGCAGTTAGCTGGCTGCTGGTGACAGGCACTGATGTAATGGGCTGAATGTGCCTCATTCCTGATGAAGAGCTGCTCTCCTGTCCCTCCTGCCTGTCCTGCTGTGCTGTTCCAGCGTCACACACTCGAGTGTAATCTGCAGCATCTGCCCTCCTCACTTTCTCCAAGTATAATCTCGGTACTTGTGTGTGTCGTTGCCCATTGTGAGAAAGTAGCTGATGAGGAGTTTTCCCTCAGGATGTGTTGGCCATGCAGCCTGACCTTCCGGGACTTGGGCATGATCCTCTGCATCTCCATCCCTCTGAAAGCTGACCCTTCGTGGTTGTTCTTCTTGCCAAACTAGATAATTGCCCATTTTCCCATGAAGGGCTCCATTTGCCACATCGTTGTCCACCCTCCCAGGTGCTCTCTGTTTAATCTGGGATGTATGTTTGACCAACAACTCCAGAACTGTCCTTGAACTGAGGGCTGACTGGGGGCATTTCGGAGGGCAGTTAGGAGTTACCCACATTGCTGTGAGCTTGTCACAAGGAGGCTAGACTACAGACAAAAGGCAGATTTCATTCCCCAAAGGACAATACTGGAGCAAAAATACTTCTCCAACAATCAACGATAGCTCGGTGGCGTTGGATACACAGACTACCCACTAATTTCACCTTTTAACCAAGAGGACATTTCACACACATGACCTCCAAACCCTCTTGCCCAGCTCCCATAGCCAGACCCACACATACACACACACCTCCTGAAACGTGAGCACTCAGCTCTCTGTCTACACTTCCCTGAGTGGGGCCACAAACAGCTCCAAGCTGCACACTCGCTGAAAACTCTTAACACCTGCTCACCGTTTCTCCAGGCCGTCTCCGCGAGCGTCTGCCATGGAAAGCCTGTCTGACTCCGGACTGTTGACCCGCCGATACCTCAGTGATGGCTGCCGCTCAGGGCCTGGGGAGCTAGGACACGGCCCTCTGCTCAGCTCTTCATCCAACACACACTGCGTCTGCACCCACAGAGACACGGCACGGTTAATTCAACACCTCACACAGAGACACGGCACGGTCAATTCAACACCTCACACAGAGACACGGCACGGTTAATTCAACACCTCACACAGAGACACGGCACGGTCAATTCAACACCTCACACAGAGACACGGCACGGTCAATTCAACACCTCACACAGAGACACGGCACGGTTAATTCAACACCTCACACAGAGACACGGCACGGTTAATTCAACACCTCACACAGAGACACGGCACGGTTAATTCAACACCTCACACAGAGACACGGCACGGTTAATTCAACACCTCACACAGAGACACGGCACGGTTAATTCAACACCTCACACAGAGACACAGCACGGTTAATTCAACACCTCACACAGAGACACGGCACGGTTAATTCAACACCTCACACAGAGGCACGGCACGGTTAATTCAACACCTCACACAGAGACACGGCACGGTTAATTCAACACCTCACACAGAGACACAGCACGGTCAATTCAACACCTCACACAGAGACACAGCACGGTCAATTCAACACCTCACACAGAGACATGGCACGGTCAATTCAACACCTCACACAGAGACACGGCACGGTTAATTCAACACCTCACACAGAGACACGGCACGGTTAATTCAACAACTCACACAGAGACACGGCACGGTTAATTCAACACCTCACACAGAGACACGGCACGGTTAATTCAACAACTCACACTGGGGCACACCGACTGCACCTACATCACTCAGTGTTACAGTTCCCAGCGCCTCAACTGCCACTCAGTAACCCCATTCCCCCCTCCCTACCAGCGCCCTGTGTTACTGACTGTATCCCTACTGATGTTAATCCAGCTCCCCCACACTGCCACTCAGTAACCCCTCTCCCTCCCAGCGCCCTGTGTTACTGACTGTATCTCTATTGATGTTAATCTAGTTCCCTCACACTGTCCCTCAGTGACCCCTCTCCCTCCCAGCGACCTGTGTTACTGACTGTATCTCTCCTGATGTTAATCCAGTTCCCTCACACTGTCACTCAGTAACCCCTCTCCCTCCCAGGGCCCTGTGTTACTGACTGTATCCCTACTGATGTTAATCCAGCTCCCTCACACTGTCACTCACAGGAATCTCTTGCATGTTCACTGACGTCCCCCCATTCCCCCAGCTGTTTTTGCTGCTGCTATCTTTTGGTTTATATCCTTGTTTGGACTCTCAGCTCCCCCTCCTCTGCTCTCCGCTATAGCAGCCACCCCCAGATACCATCCCCATCTCTCCAGCAGCCATCCTCTCCCTGACTGCACTAACCCCAGCGTTATGCATTCATTCTGAATGACTCTGTGGTTACAGAGTCTTCTCCTCAACTGGTCCATGCGGACCATGTTCCCAAACGAAACCAGTCCCACTTGTCTGCCTGGGGACCATTTCCCTCCAATTTACTAACATCCTTCTGACAGCAGGATGGCCAGAACTGGGCACCATTTCACCGTCTGCTGTCCCCCAGCATGTCCCCTTCCCCCGCCCACATGGACACGTCACCCATCCCCCGTCCCCACGGACATGCCACCCATCACCCCACCCCGACCCCCAGCATGTCCCCTTCCCCACAGACACGTCACCCACCTCCCAAACCTGTCTGTCCCCTGGCGGTCACCTACCTCACCCCTCCCCCGACATAAGCACCCATTACCACCCCTGACCATGTCCTCCACTCCCCTGACCCCCCCACACCTCTCTCTCAGTCCTTGCTCCCCACACCCCCACCCCTCCACTCCCTCCACCTCTCTCCCCCATTGCTCTGCTCCCCCCTCCCCTCTCCCCCGTTCCTCCACTCCCTCCACCTTCGCCCCCCACTCCCCTCCCCTTGCTACCCCCACACCCCACTCCGCCCCCCCGCACCTCTACCCCTGACCGTGCCCCCCACACCCCCTCGCACGCCCCCCCCCGCCCTCGCGGCCCCCCCCCCTCGCACGCCCCCCCCCCCCACTGTTACCTTGCTGATACTGATTCGCAGTTTGTTCCTGTTAATGTCTGTCTCATCCCAGCCCTCAGTTTCGAAGACCAGGTTGGGGGGGACTGCACTGCTGTCGGCTGGCTTTCCGGGTAACATTGGGGGAGCATTCTCCTGGTCACTCAGATGCTCATCCTGTAGGACATCATCTGTGTTCTCCCGGAGCACGTCCCCCGGAACAGGGGTCACGTTAATTACTCTGCAACAGGAGAGGTTACCAGCTGTGACTCAGCCTGGGACACCGCGCCACACTGCCCGCAGCACACCGGGGTGGGTGGGGCAGGGGATCAGGCTCAGGATCGGGGTGGGCGACCGGGGAGGTGGGGGCAGGGGGCAGACCAGGGACCGGGAGGGGCAGGGAATTGGGCGGGGGGAGGAGCTGGGAACGGGAGCAGGGTGGGGGGGACAGAGACTGGGGTGGGGCGGGGGGAGACAGAGACTGGGGTGGGGGGGGACAGAGACTGAGTGACAGGGGTGGATCAGAGACTGAGTGACGGGGGGGGATCAGAGACTGAGTGACGGGGGGGGATCAGAGACTGAGTGACGGGGGGGGATCAGAGACTGAGCGACGGGGGGGGATCAGAGACTGAGCGACGGGGGGGGATCAGAGACTGAGTGACGGGGGAGGACAGAGACTGAGAGACGGGGAGGGGAGGACAGAGACTGAGAGACGGGGGGCAACAGAGACTGAGAGACGGGGGGAACAGAGACTGAGAGACGGGGAGGGGAGGACAGAGACTGAGAGACGGGGGGCAACAGAGACTGAGAGACGGGGGGAACAGAGACTGAGAGACGGGGGGAACAGAGACTGAGAGACGGGGGGAACAGAGACTGAGAGACGGGGGGAACAGAGACTGAGAGACGGGGGGAACAGAGACTGAGAGACGGGGGGAACAGAGACTGAGAGACGGGGGGAACAGAGACTGAGAGACGGGGGGGGGGGGGGGAGGACAGAGACTGAGTGACGGGGGGGAACAGAGACTGAGTGACGGGGGGGGAGGAGGGGAGGACAGAGACTGAGAGACGGGGAGGGGAGGACAGAGACTGAGAGACGGGGGGGGAAAACAGAGACTGAGGGGTGGGGGACAGAGACTGGGGTGGGGGGGGAGACAGAGACTGAGTGACGGGTGGGGATCAGAGACTGAGTGACGGGGTGGATCAGAGACTGAGTGACGGGGGGGGGAGGAGGGGAGGACAGAGACTGAGAGACGGGGAGGGGAGGACAGAGACTGAGAGACGGGGGGCAACAGAGACTGAGAGACGGGGGGGAACAGAGACTGAGAGACGGGGGGAACAGAGACTGAGAGACGGGGGGAACAGAGACTGAGAGACGGGGGGAACAGAGACTGAGAGACGGGGGGAACAGAGACTGAGAGACGGGGGGAACAGAGACTGAGAGACGGGGGGGGGGGGGGGAGGACAGAGACTGAGAGACGGGGGGGAACAGAGACTGAGAGACGGGGAGGAACAGAGACTGAGAGACGGGGGGGAACAGAGACTGAGAGACGGGGGGGGAACAGAGACTGAGAGACGGGGGGGGAACAGAGACTGAGAGACGGGGGGGGAACAGAGACTGAGAGACGGGGGGGGAACAGAGACTGAGAGACGGGGGGGGGAACAGAGACTGAGAGACGGGGGGGGAACAGAGACTGAGAGACGGGGGGGGGAACAGAGACTGAGAGACGGGGGGGGAGAACAGAGACTGAGAGACGGGGGGGGAGAACAGAGACTGAGGGGGGGGGGGAGGACAGAGACTGAGTGACGGGGGGGAACAGAGACTGTGTGACGGGGGGGAACAGAGACTGAGTGACGGGGGGGGGAGGACAGAGACTGAGTGACTGGGGGAGGAAACAGACTGAGAGACGGGGGGGAAACAGAGACTGAGAGACGGGGGGAGGGGTGGGAGACAGAGACTGAGGGAGGGAGAGAAACAGAGACTAGGGAGGGGGACGGACAGAGATGGGGGGGGGGGTACAGCGACGGGGAGGGGGGGTGGATAGGATGCTGTCGGAGTATTGATGAAGACTCCATGGGTCAAATGGTCTCTTATTGCATTGCAGGGAGCCCTTTATCCCTCAATCACCTTACCCCAACACCCCTAATACCCACTCACCTTCCCCCAGACCAGGGAAATGAGGCACACACACCCTCCCAATCCCACCCCCACCCCCTCCCCCTCCCCAACCCTGGGAATGGCCTGGACTCACCCAAACATGGCAGCTGTCTGCTTGGTATGGAGCTGGGCCTGTGTGGGGGTGCTAGTCGACAGTAAAATATCAGTGCCACCCTTCTCCCAGTCAAAGGCCTCGTTCTCTGTGATGTTCCTCTCCTTACTGCTGTTCTCCAAGACAGACATGATCAGCTGGGGGAGAGGGGGTGGGGGCGAGGGGGAGGAGGGGGCAAAGGTGGTGAGGGTTGGGGGTGGGGGTGGGGGAAAGACAGAAGGACAGTCAGTGCAGAGCCAGATGAGCCAGTGTCCTGAAACCCTGCCTGGACAGCTTTCTGCCCACAGCCATCCTCCCCGTCCCCCTCCCATTCCCCATCTTTGCCCCACTGCCCTCCCCTCTCTGTCCTCATCAGAACAGACTCCCACTCCTCCTCACAGCAGGAGACACAGACCGCAGCTTGGAAAAGCTGGAGAAGAACAGTGAGCCATGAGTGAGGAACTCAGCGTCACTGACACTCCATACAAGAGCAAACACGAGTGAGTCCTGCTAACTCTGCTGCTCCTCACATTTCAGTAGACACAGGGATCAAGGGGAATCCCGTCCCAATGGAAGGTGGTGAATGTAGAGCTGTAATTTTCGAAGGGAAGGCGAGACTAAACCAGAAACTCCAGGCCACTTAGCCTGTCACAGGAATGTCAGGCCAGCATTTATTACCCATCCCTAATTACCCAGAGGGCCAGCCAGATTGCAGTGGGTCTGGAGTCACATACAGGCCTGCCCAGCTAAGGATAGCAGCTTCCTTCCCTAAAGGATATACTAAACTAGATCTCCAGACCATTGATGCTGGTTTCATGGTCTTCAGGAGATTGCTAATTCCAGATGTGCCGTGGAACCCTGGGTACCAAGAATATTCCCTTGGTCTCTGGGTTAGGAGACTAGAAATAATACCACTCCCCTCGCAGCCAAGAAACTTCTAGGAGAGGGATAAACCAACAATGGGAGAAAGTGAGGACTGCAGATGCTGGAGATCAGTATTGAGAGTATGGTGCTGGAAAAGCACAGCAGGTCAGGCAGCATTCAAGGAGCAGGAGAATTGACGTTTCGGGCAAAAGCCCTTCATCAGGAATGAGGTTCGTGGGCCAAGGGGGCTGAGAGATAAATGGGAGGGGGGGGGGGTAGGACTGGGGGTGGGGGTGGGGGGTGGGTAAGGTGGCAGAGAGTACAATAGGTGGATGGAGGTTGGGGGTAAGGGTGATCAGTCAGAGAGGAGGGTGGAGCGATAGGTGGGAAGGAAGATTGATGGGGGATAGGTCATGAGGACAGTACTGGGCTGGAAGGTTGGAACTGGAATGAGATGGAGGGAGGGGAAATGAGGAAACTGGTGAAGTCCACATTGATCCATGTGGTTGGAGGGTTCCAAGGTGGAAGTTGAGGTGTTCTTCCTCCAGGTGTCGGATGGTTCAGGTTTGGTGATGGAGGCGGCCCAGGACCTGCATGTCCTTGATGGAGTTGTGGGGGAGGGAGGAGTTGAAGTTTTCAGCCACAGGGCAGTGGGGTTGGTCGGTGCAGGTGTCCCAGAGATGTTCTCTGAAACGATCCACAAGTTGGCGTTCTCCCCTGTGTAGAGAAGACCACATCAGGAGCAACGGATCCAGTAAATGACGTGTGGACATGCAGGTAAAACTCGGATGGATGTGGAAGGCTCCTTTGGGGCCTTGGATGGAGGTGAGGGAGGTTCCAGGAGTGGAGGGTGGGTTGTTGGGGGGTGGACTTGATGAGGTAGTAGCGGAGGGAACAGTCTACAGAAAACGGATAAGGGTGGGGAGGGAAATATATTTCTGGTTGTGCGGTGCGTTTGTAGGTGGCAGAAATGGCGGAGGATGATGTGATGTATATGGAGGTTGGTGGGGTGGAAGGTAAGGACCGGTGGGGGGGAATGGTCCGGTCTTGCTGCGTTGGGTTTGAGGGCAGAGGTGCAGGAAGTGGAGGAGATGCCCTGGAGGGCACTGTCGATCACGTAGGTGGGGAAATTGCGGTCCCTGAAATAGGAAGCCATCTGGGATGTCCTGGAGTGGAAGTGCTCCACCTGGGAGCAGGTGTGGTAGAGGCGGAGGAATTGGGAGTAAGGGAGGGTGTTTTTACAGGAGGCAGGGTGGGGGGAGGTGCAGTCCAGGTAGCTGTGGGCTTGTAGAAGATGTCCGTGTTGATGGAGATGGCGAGGCCCAGGAAGGGGAGGGAGGTGTCGGAGATGGGTCCAGGTGAACTTAAGGACAGGGTGGAACGTGTTGGTGAAGTGAATAAACTGTTCAACCTCCTCGTGGGAGCACGAGGTGGCACCAATGCAGTCACCAATGTAGCGGAGGAAGAGGTGGGGAGTGGTGCCGGTGTAACTCAGGAAGATAGACTGTTCCATGTAACCGACAAAGAGACAGGCATAGCTGGGGCCCAAGGCTACCCCTTGGTCGGGAGGAAGTGGGAGGATTGGAAGGAGAAGTTGTTGAGGGTGAGGACCAGTTCAGCCAGGCAGATGAGGGTGTCGGTGGAAGGGTATTGTCGGGGACGTCAGGAGAGGAAGAAACAGAGGGCTTGGAGGCCCTGGTCATACCCCTGTCATGACACATGGACATCCCAGTCAATGTGTCCAGGGACTGGGATGTCCATGGTGAAGATGAGGTGTTGGGGACCGGGAAACGAAGGTCTTGGAGGAGGCGGAGGGTGTGGGTGGTGTCTCCAACGTTGCAGGGGAGTTCCTGGACGAGGGGGGATAGGACGATGTCAAGGTCTGAGGAGATGAGTTTGGTGACAGGAACAGGCTGAGACAATGGGCCGGCCTGCACCCGTGCATGTCCCTCTTGCTCAGGGACGTGGCTGATGTTCCTGACTCTTACACTTGTAAGAAGTGTGTCCAGTTGCAGCTGTTGTTTGACCACATGACAGTTCTGGAGCTGCGGATGGACTCACTGTGGAGCATCCACGATGCTGAGGAGGTCGTGGACAGCACGGTTAGTGAACTGGTCACACCGCAGGTTAGAGTTGCTGAGGGAGACAGTGAATAGGTGACCAAAAGGCAGAAAAAGAGCAGGAAGGCAGTGCAGGTGTACCCTGTGGTCATCTCCCTCCAAAACAGGTATACCGTTTTGGACACTGTCGGTGGAGATGGCTGACCAGGGGAGGGCAGCAGTTGCCAGGATCATGGCACCGTGCCGGGCACTGCTGTTCAGAAGGGCGGGAATACGACTCATGGGGCCACAGTCAGAGGGGATTCTATTGTGAGGGGAGGAGATAGGTGGTTCTGTGACCAAACACGGGACTCCCGGATGGTAGGTTGCCTCCCAGGTGCTCGGGTCAGGGATGTCACCTATCGGCTGCAGAGCATTCTGAAAGGGTTGGGTGAACAGACAGCTGTCTGGGTGTATATAGACACCAACAATTTAGGTAGGAAACGAGATGGTCTACACCTGAACCAGACCAGAACCAATGTCCTTGGGGGAGCCTTTGCTCCTGCTGTTGGGGAGGTTTTAAACTAATGTGGCAGGGGGCTGGGAACCAGACGGGAAAACAAGTCGGTAGCGAGGTGGAGACTGGAGACTGTAAGGATTATGAAGATAGCATTAATAAGGGGAAGAATAGGCAGGGAACAGGTGAACGCAAAATTCTAGACTAGTGTGGTGCTGGAAAAACACAGCAGATCAGGGCTTTTGCCTGAAACGTCGATTTTCCTGCTCCCCGGATGCTGCCTGATCAGCTGTGCTTTTCCAGCACCACTCTAGCCGAGAATCTGGTTTCCAGCATCTGCAGCCCTTGTTTTTAACAAGGTGAACGCAAAAGAACTGGTGGCGTGAAATCCATCTACTTTAATGCAAGGAGTACAGTGGGTAAGGCAGATGGGCCTAGGGCTTGGATTAGTGCCTGGGAATATAATGTTATTGCAATCACAGAGACTTGGTTGAAGGAAGGGCATGATGATGGGCAACTAAATGTTCCAGGATAGAGATGCTTCAGACAGGACAGGGAGGGAAGTAAAGGGGGGGGGTGGGTGGAGTCGCATTGCTGGTCAGGGACGATATCACGGCTGTGCTAAAGGAGGACACTATGGCGGTCTTGGGTAGTGAGGCATTATGGGTGGAGCTGAGAAATAAGAAGGGTGCGGTTACATTGTTGGGGCTGTATTACAGACCTCCCAACAGCGAGGGTGAGGGAGAAGAACAGGAAACAGATCATGGAAAGGTGTAGAGGCAATAGGGCAGTGGTGATGGGAGACTTTAATTTCCCCATTGACTGGGATGCTCTTAGCGTCAGAGTCTGGATGGGGTAGAATTTGTAAGAAGCATCCAGGAGAGTTTTCTAGAGCAGTATGTCAGTAGCCCGACCAGGGAAGGGGCCATATTGGTCCTGGTACTGGGGAATGGGCCAGGACAGGGTGGGAGATGTTGTGGTGGGGGATTTCTTTGGGAACAGCGACCACAATTCTGTAAGTTTTGGAATACTCGTAGATAAAGAAGAGAGTGGTCCTGAGGGGAGAGTACGGAACTGGGTCAAGGCCAATTATATCAAAATGAGGCAGGAGCTGGGAAATGTGGGTTGGACACAGCTGTTTGAAGGGAAGTTGACATTCGAGATGTAGGAGGGTTTCAAAGATAGGTTAAAGATAGGTTACAGATAGTGCAGGATAGGCATGTCCCGGTGAAGGCAAAGGATAGGAAGGGCAAGATTTGTGAACCGTGGATGCCAGGAGAAATTGTATAACTAGCCAAGAGGAAAAGGGAAGCGTACATAAGGTCCAGGCAGCTAGGAACAGAATGGGTCCTGGAGGAATATCGGGAGAGTAGGACCAGTCTTAAGCAAGGGATCAAGCAGCTGAAAGGGGTCATGAGATAGCTTTAGTGAGCAGAATTAAGGAGAATCCCAAAGCATTTTAATTCTTCTATAAGCAGCAAGTGGGTAACTAGAGAAAGGATTGGCCCACTAAAGGATAAAGAAGGAAGACTGTGGATCGAACCTGAGAGAGTGGGTGAGATTCTGAATGATTACTTTACATCAGTGTTCACTGAGGAGAGGGACATGATGAATGTTGAGATTAGAGACAGAAGTTTGATTAGTCTGGATCACGTTGACATAAGTAGGGAAGATATGTTGGGTAGGCTAGAGGTTATTAAGGTGGACAAATCCCCAGGGCCGGATGGGATCTATCCCAGGTTGCTGAGGGAGGCGAGAGAGGAAATAGCTGGGGCCCTGACAGATATCTTTGTGACATCCTTAAACACAGGTGAGGTGCCGGAGGACTGGAGGGTTGCTCATGTTGTCCCCCTGTACAAGAAGGGAAGGAGGGATATTCCAGGTAACTACAGACCAGTGAGCCTGATGTCGGTGGTGGGAAAGTTGCTGGAGATGGTACTGAGGGATAAAGTCTATTTATATTTGGAAAAGAATGGGCTTATCAGTGATAGGCAACATGGTTTTGTGCGGGGGAGATTGTGCCTTACCAACTTAGTAGAGTTCTTTGAGGAAGTGGGCGGCACGGTGGCACAGTGGTTAGCACTGCTGCCTCACAGCGCCTGAGACCCGGGTTCAATTCCCGCCTCAGGCGACTGACTGTGTGGAGTTTGCACGTTCTCCCCGTGTCAGCGTGGGTTTCCTCCGGGTACTCCGGTTTCCTCCCACAGTCCAAAGATGTGCGGGTCAGGTGAATTGGCCAAGCTAAATTGCCCGTAGTGTTAGGTAAGGGGTAAATGTAGGGGTATGGGTGGGTTTCGCTTCGGCGGGTCGGTGTGGACTTGTTGGGCCGAAGGGCCTGTTTCCGCACTGTAAATCTAATCTAATCTAAAGTGAACAAGTTGATAGATGAAGGAAGGGCTGTCGATGTCATATACATGGGCTTTAGTAAGGTGTTTGATAAGGTTCCCCATGGTAGACTAATGGAGAAAGTGAAGTCACATGGTGTGCAGGGTGTTCTAGCTAGGGTGGGTAAGGAACTGGCTGAGCAACAGGAGACAGAGAGTAGGAGTTGAAGGGAGTTTCTCGAAATGGAGAAAGGTGACCAGTGGGTGTTCCCCAGGGGTCAGTGCTGGGGCCCACTGTTGTTTGTAATATACATAAATGATCTGGAAGAGGGCACTGTTGGTATGAACAGCAAGTTTGCAGATGACACAAAGATTGGTGGAGTAGCAGAAAGCATAAGGGACTGTCAGAGAATACAGGGGGATATAGATAGACTGGAGAGTTGGGGGGAAAAGTGGCAGATGGAGTTCAATCCAGACAAATGTGAGGTGATGTATTTAGGCAAGTCTAATTCTAAAGTGAATTATACAATGAATGGAAGAGCCTTGGGAAAAGTTGATGGGCAGAGAGATCTGGGAGTGCAGGTTCATTGTACCCTGAAGGTTGCTGCACAGGTGGATAGAGTGGTCAAGAAGGCATATGGTATGCTCACCTTCATTGGACGGGGTATTGAGTATAAGAGCTGGGCAGGTCATGTTAAAATTGTACAAGACATTGGTTCGGCCGGATTTAGAATACTGTGTACAGTTCTGGGCGCCACATTACCAAAAGGATGTGGACGCTTTGGAGAGGGTGCAGAGAAGGTTTACGAGGATGTTGCCTGGTATGGAAGGTGCTAGCTATAAGGACAGGGTGAGTAGGTTAGGGTTGTTTTCATTAGAA